>NC_133653.1:159579615-159799057 GCF_009905375.1 Apium graveolens
GGGAACAGATAGCCATGGATTTTGTTGTCGGTTTACCAAGGACGAAAGCCAACCATGATGCCATATGGGTGATTATAGACCGACTGACAAAGTTAGCTCATTTCATTGCTATCAATGAGAGATACACATTCGATAGACTGGTGGACATTTACCTTAAGGAAATAGTAAGGCGACATGGAGTCCCAGCGTCCATTGTCTCAGACCGAGACCCCAGGTTCAACTCCACATTTTGGAGGAGCTTTCAAGAATGTGCGGGGACCAAGTTAAATATGAGTAACGCTTACCATCCCCAGACGGATGGGCAGAGTGAAAGGACCATCCGGACACTAGAGGATATGTTGCGAGTCTGTGCAATAGACTTTAAAGGAAGTTGGGATGATCACTTGCCGTTAATCGAGTTTTCTTATAACAATAGCTTTCATGCTAGCATCGGAATGCCGCCTTATGAGGCCCTGTACGGAAGAAGGTGCGATCTCCCTTATACTGGGATGAAGTAGGAGAGCGGAAGATGCTCGGACCCGAAGTGGTCCAAAGGACCAAAGACATAGTGGATCTCATCAGAGGACGGCTGGTAGCAGCCCAAGACAGACAGAAGAAATATACAGACCTAGCCCGAAAGGACAAGGAGTATGAAGTAGGGGACTTAGTACTGCTAAAAGTATCCCCTTGGAAGGGATTAATGAGGTTCGGAAAGAAAGGGAAACTAAGCCCAAGATACATTGGACCTTTTGAGATACTAAGATGGATTGGGGAGTTGGCTTACGAGCTAGCCTTACCCCCGAACCTACAACAAGTTCATAATGTGTTCCATGTATCAATGCTAAGGAAGTATCATCGGGATGCCAGGCACATAGTGGAGTACGAGCAGGTGGATATGCAACCAGATCTGACTTACCTGGAAAGACCAGTAAAGTTTATGGATAAGAAGGAGCAGGTGCTTCGGAACAAAGTAATCAAGCTAGTCAGAGTGCTATGGCAGAATCATAATGTGGAAGAATCAACTTGGGAACTAGAGAGCGCAATGCTAGAAAAGTACCCCCATTTATTTTCTATTTGATTCCGGGACGGAATCCTTTTAAGGAGGGGAGACTATAATAACCCCAAAATTTTGAACTTTTTTGTAACCATTATGAATAGTGTTTTTGCTGATATTGCTGAATAAGAAAACTTTTCATGCCACACTATGTAGGGGTTCTTTTATTGTTATTCTGAGATCTTATTAGCACTCTATATGATATATAAGTGTATGTAAAGATCGTCAGAATCCAAATTCAAACACTTTGATTTTTCCCGAAAATCCACCAGATACCGAAAGAATTGAGTATAAGGTAACAGGAAAAAAAAGGATTTAAATTCAAGGATTATAAGAGAGGATCATAAAAGGAATATAATGTATTGAGAAAGGTTAAGGAAACCCAAGTAATAAGATCCCGGGTATGATCCCTCAAACGATAAATGAAAGTTAAGCGAACCGTATAACAGATCAGCGGTCATTAGCCAAGTAATTAGAAGCTAATCAAAGAGGTTAGTGAGGATGATGTCATCAAACCAATAAGAAGAGGACAAGTGTGGGGGGATGACATAACATAATGACCTAAGCATGACCAAAGAGAAGTGTGTTGTTGGTTGATTAAGAACCACACAAAATTCACCATGGTTAATAGTAATAAATCAAAAACAAAAGCAAGCAACCAAGCAAAACAAATCTCAAAATCACAAAAACACAAAGTTGACTTCTTTTCTTCAAGAAAGCTCTCGGCCTTTCTCTTTTTTTCAAGAAGAAAAATCCAAAATCCAAGATCCAAGCCTTGTTAATTAGTGAGGTAATTATCTAATACTCCTTATGCATAGATATAGCTATCCTATAAGTTTGAGCTTCAAATTCATTCACAATCTCTTCCTAAAATTCATGGAAGAAGAGGGTCAATAGTGTTTTTCAAGAACTTAAATTTTTGTTCTTGAGTTTTTGTTTAGATTAAGCTTGGATAAGGACTTTCAAGGGTGATTCCAAGCTAATTAGTTACTCCTACTCACAAGGAAGGTATAATCTCTTAAGCTAGCTTTGTTATTGAATGTTAAGAGCTTAGCATGAGTATTATAGTTCATAAGAGGCTTGATTGTTGTGTATGTAAAGATTAGATGGTTTTGTGATGTTTTTGGAGTTGTAAATCTTGGTTATTAGTTAAAGAACTTAAGAATAGTTTTAGTTCATGTTTGAGATTAATATAAATTGGAAAAACTTGAGGTGTTGGGGCTGTTGTAGTGAGGTATGGATGGAGTTTGGTTGTATGGTTGAATTGTGGTTGGTTTGTGGTTGATTCGGAGTAGAATAAAAATTGGTAATCGCGTAAACATAGCCGTCGTAATGTCCGATTTACTTTAGACTGTTTTTGCTCTTAACATCAGGACCCGAGAACTCACTGTTAGGTTTTGACCATTGCCATGATTAGATAGTTCATGTTACGAGCTTCGTTTTGATATGTGGTTCGTTTGAATCCGATATACGGTTTAGGAGAAACGACCGTTTTAAGTAACGGCGTTTCGCGAACAAACCATTACCACTCGCCTTACTTTGAAACATAGGTTAAACACCTTAAATGACTAATTGGAATATGAAACATTTATGTAAAGTGTATTAGGAAGATGGTAAGGCACTCGTGAAAGAATCGCCTTAAAAATCTTAATGGTTAATTTATTAAAAGTGGTGGAGCCGAGGGTACTCGAGCGACTTAAGAGAATCGTTGAGCGCAAAAGCGAACGTTAGGGTCTAATTGGTTAAAGTGTAGATTCATAAGCGACTTTTGTTTAATTCCAACTTACATGTTGTTTATAGGTTACCAGACTCGTGCCAAGCCATTTATCAACGCCAGTTGCTCAGGCAAGTTTTCTACCCGTTATACTGTTGTTGTGATGTATATATATGTATATGCATTATCTTGTGATAGATGCATGATGGTTAATTAGCAAATCTTGTGATATATTGAAGCATGTGATATGGTATATATGCATGTCTGTTTCGTAATCTTGATATATATCTGTTGATTCAAATGCTTATTAGTTGCATAATACCTATGCTAGAGATAAGCAGTAGTTGCGTATACCCTTATTATAGGGGACCCAAAGGTGAACATTTTCTAAAACCAGGAGTCGATGTTCCCAAGTAAATTATATATATATATATATATATATTTATATATATATATATATAGTTATAGTTTTCAAAACTATTAACCGAATAAGGTTTATTCGATAACTTTATTTTTATTAATGAATATTATTTTGAATATTCATTCGAGGACAGATGACTCCGTTTATTTTATTAATGAATATTATTCTGAATATTCATTCGAGGACATATGACTCCGTTTATTTTATTTAATGATTATTACTTTGAATATTCATTTGAGGACTTATGACTCCGATTATTTACTAAGTAATATTCTTTATTTTATTAAAGAATAATATTTCGATAATCAAACTTATTTTTGATTATTCAAATAAAGAAGTACTTTCGTATAAGTATATCTTTGGTTATTTAATACCCATTTTAAGTATGAGTTTTAACACTTCTACTTTGATTATTTTTAAAGAGATTATCCTTTTTGGGAATATTATTTAAATAATAATATTCAGATATTTTCTAATATATTGGGACTGATTTATTTTAATAAATCAGCAGTACTCCAAACATTCTTAAAAATGTTTCGAGTCTTCAAAATGATTTTTAAAAGTTAGAGCGGATCCCAAAACTCATTTTTTATATTTAAGATCTTCCTTTCAAAGAGGATTTAAATACTTGCTCAAAACCTGAGGGATCCGTCTCTGTGGTGTATTTTATATTTGCAACGAGGTTGCTGTTTGGATAAATGAATTGATTACTTACCCAACGTTCGGGAAGTAAGTCCATCTATTGAGTCGGCATAAGCAACATGGGCTTAGTGGGCGTCCATGAAAGTGTAAGTGGCTCAATGGGAGTCCATCAAATGCGTAAGTGACTGAGTGGCAGTCCAGCATAAGGTACTATTGCGGCCAGGGTGATGACCATTGGGTAATTCGTCCATCTACTAGTAGAAAAGGATAATTATTGGTATCTTTGCCTGATCAGCAAGATATCGGGTTTATGCAGAAATTCTTTTCCTTTCCAAAATTCATTGGATGTTACAAACTCTGTTCATACTTTACCTAACAGAGGTTTCCAGGAAATGTATAAAAGATATATATGTGGATATATATATCGGGACTAAATAAAGTATCTCGTAACTTCATTTCATTCAATTATATAGCAAAGATTGAATCTATTCAAGTCTTAACTTGTGGTCTCATCTATGGGATGACCTTTTGAAACCTATAATACTTTGAACAATGGTAGTTCAAGTAGCTTTATAAAATGGTATAAGTATAGAGAAGTAATTGGTAACTTCATCTTCCTTTAAGCTTATATCCGCTAAGTATCTACCTGACACTTGATAAAGGTTTCCAGTAAGTTATCCATTTAGATACTTGCATTATTGTTTACACTATATATTATCTTGCGAGCTTTAATGCTCACTCTTGCTTCATTTCTTCATCACACAACAACAGTTAGGAAAGATGGCCAAACTCAAGCAGACCCAGTGCAAGCGCGTGGGAAGCGTCCCGCGTCTTCCCGTTGATGTTGTACCTGCTATAGCTGCAGAGGTAGATCTATTGGTAGATCAGGCATTCTACTTTTTGGAACCAAATATTGTATAATTATAACTTATGGCAGATAATGGCAAATAACTGTAAACTTATCAAGTAATCATTTTGGGTTGTAATAACTTTTAAATTGTGGATTCAAGGACTTGTACTTATTTCAATTTCATCTCTGAGACTATAACGGGTTGTGGTGTGTGTTAGTATGGGGTCACAGCATGAGGTTATTTATTATTAATTAAGTTAAGTGATATTGTGGGAAGAAAGACCGTACCGACTCGGATCCCCGACCCCGGATCTGGGGGTGTTACATCTGTCATACATAGAGCCTTCTTGATTGTTACGAAACCTTCTGAGTAACAAGGACTTCAATTCATCCCAGTTTTTTATCTTCTTACGCTTATCTTCCCATCTGAACCAATTAAAAGCATCACCCTCTAAACACACAACATCCGCTTCCAATTTCTCTGCGTTATTGAGACGATTTAGAGTAAAAAAATGTCCAACCCTATAAGTCCATGAATCTGGATCTTCACCCTCAAAAATTGGCAACTCAATTTTTCGAGCCCTAAAATCAGGTCTCTCCCAAGATCCCTTCTCCCGGCCATTGGCGCTGCTTCCTTGGTTAAAAGATGGTATTTATGTTGACTTCGACCCTTTTTCTCCAAGCAACTTGGCATTGCCTATCAGTTCTTTCATAAATTCCTCTTGTGTACATCGCATATGCTGAAATTGGTCCACCAAGGTTGCAATCCCTTGTTCCACTACAGGCAACCATTTCATGTCTTCCTTCAATATTTTCAATTCACTTTCCATTGACTACACCCGCGTATCCATTTTAGTGTTTGTCATAACCTCGCTCTGATGCCAAATGATAGAACCTTTGATATATATCAGCAACAAAAACCAACAATAGCATAAGAATATCAGAGATTCAAGAGTGTTTTATTGAATATATTATCAGAAAGATAGATACCCAGGTATTCGAGAGACCTGGTACTCTCCCTAGAGCATAAGTAGCTCAATACAAATCAATTTCTGCCTATCTCTCTCAACTCCTCTTTTGACAATATATTCTGTCACAATCAGTACTTTCCAAATATAGAAGATACTAATTTATTCTCCCAAATTCCTATTAATTAATAATAGCATATATATATTACATATCTTCTAATTGATTTAGTAATATCAATTAGACAGTCTAGCCACCCCTTTTATTGCGCCTCGAATACGTGTATCTGATTGGGGCTCTATCAGTACCTCTTTCCTACAAGTCAATTTTGTGCCACATTTTTGGCTCTAATCAATTATGTAAGTGACTTCTCACCATATTAGAGTCACTTTGCACCATATAAGAGTCACCTGCCATCATATATTGGTACAATTAACATGTTAACATCATGTACATGCAATTAGAAATCCTTTTACCACCTCTTAGTGCCACATTCATACAAGTCAATTTTGGTCCACATTTTGTTTCTAATTAACCATGTAAGTCACTTTTCACCATATTAGAGTGATTTTACACCCTATACGAGTCACTTTCCACCATATATTTGTACAATTAACATTTAAACATCATATACATCCAATTTGACATTCGTTTACCACCTCTTAGTTCCACTTTCATACAGGTCAATTTTGGTCCACATTTTGGTTCTAATCAACCATGTAAGTCACTTTTCACCATATTAGAGCCACTTTGCACCTTATAAGAGTCACTTTCCACCATATATACAACAATTAACATTTTAACATCATAAAAATCCAATTTGACATCCTTTTACCACCTATTAATGCCACTTTCATACAAGTTAATTTTGTTCCACATTTTGGCTCTAATCAACCATGTAAGTCACTTTTGACCATATTAGAGTTACTTCGGACCCTATAAGAGTCACTTGCCACCATATATTGATACAATTAACATGTTAACATCATGTACATTCAATTAGACATCCTTTAACCACCTCTTGGAACCCCTTTCTTACAATTCAATTTTGGGCCACATTTTGGCTCTAATCAACCGTGTAAGTGACTTCTCACCATATTAGAGTCACTTTTCAAATTATAAGAGTCACTTGCCATCATGTATTGGTACAATTAACATGTTAACATCATGTACATGCAATTAGAAATCCTTTTACCACCTCCTAGTGCCACATTCATACAAGTCAATTTTGGTCCACATTTTGGTTCTAATTAAACATGTAAGTCATTTTTCATCATATTTGAGTCACTTTGCACCCTATAGGAGTCAAATTCCACCATATATACAACATTTAACATGTTAACATCATATACATCCAATTTGATATCCTTTTACCACATATTAATGCCACTTTCATACAAGTTAATTTTGTTCCACATTTTGGTTGTAATCAACCATGTAAGTCACTTTTCACCATATTAGAGTCACTTTGCACCTATAAGAGTCACTTGCACCATATATTGATACAATTAACATGTTAACATCATGTACATGCAATTAGACATCCTTTAACCACCTCTTGGTACCCTTTTCTTACAAGTCAATTTTGGGCCACATTTTGGCTCGAATCAAACATGTAACTAACGTCTCACAATATTAGAGTCACTTTGCACCTTATAAGAGTCACTTGCCATCATATATTGGTACAATTAACATGTTAACATCATGTACATGCAATTAGAAATCCTTTTACCACCTCTTAGTACCACATTCATACAAGTCAATTTGGGTCCATATTTTGGTTCTAATTAACCATGTAAGTCACTTTTCACCATATTAGAGTGATTTTGCACCCTATATGAGTCACTTTACACCATATATTTGAAAAATTAACATGTTAACATCATATACATCCAATTTGAGATTCTTTTACCACCTCTTAGTTCTACTTTCATACAGGTCAATTTTGTTCCACATTTTGGTTCTAATCAACCATGTAACTCACTTTTCACCATATTAGAGTTACCTTGTACCATATAAGAGTCACGTTCCCCCATATATACAACAATTAACATATTAACATTATATACAACCAATTTGACATCCTTTTACCACCTATTAATGCCACTTTCATACAAATTAATTTTGTTCCACATTTTTGCTATAATCAACCATGTAAGTTAATTTTCACCATATTAGAGTCACTTTGCACCTTATAAGAGTCACTTTCCACCATATATACAGCAATTAAAAATTTAACATCATATACATCCAATTTAACATCCTTTTAACACCTCTTAGTTACACTTTCATATAGGGCAATTTTGTTCAACATTTTGGTTCTAATCAACCATGTAAGTCACTTTTCACTATATTAGAGTCACTTTGCACCCTATAAGAGTCATATATATAACAATTACCATGTTAACATCATATACATCCAATTTGACATCCTTTTACCACATATTAATGCCACTTTCATACAAATTAATTTTGTTCCACATTTTGGTTGTAATCAACCATGTAATTCACTTTTCAACATATCAGAGTCACTTTGCACCCTATCAGAGTCACTTTCTACCATATATTGATACAATTAACATCTTAACATCATGTACATGCAATTAGACATGCTTTGACCACCTCTTAGTATCCCTTTCTTACAAGTCAATTATGGGCCACATTTTGGCTCTAATAAAAAATGTAAGTGACTTCTCACAATTTTAGAGTCACTTTACACCTTATAAGAGTCACTTGCCATCATATATTGGTACAATTAACATGTTAACATCATGTACATGCAATTAGAAATCCTTTTACCACCTCTTAGTGCCACATTCATATAAGTCAATTTTGGTCCACATTTTGTTTCTAATTAACCATGTAAGTCACTTTTCACAATATTAGAGTGATTTTGCACCCTATACGAGTCACTTTCTATCATATATTTGTAAATTAACATTTAAACATCATATACATCTAAGTTGATATTCTTTTACCACCTCCTAGTTCAACTTTCATACAGGTCAATTTTGTTCCACATTTTGGTTCTAATCAACCATGTAAGTCACTTTTCACCATATTAGAGTCACTTTGCACCTTATAAGAGTAACTTTCCAACATATATACAACAATTAATATTTTAACATCATATACATCCAATCTGATATCCTTTTACCACATATTAATGCCACTTTCATACAAGTTATTTTGTTCCACATTTTGGCTCTAATCGACCATGTAAGTCAGTTTTCACCATATTAGAGTCACTTTGCACCCTATAAGATTCACTTGACACCATATATTGATCAATTAACATTTTAACATCATGTACATGCAATTAGACATCCCTTAACCACCTCTTGGTACCCCTTTCTTACAAGTCAATTTTGGGCCACATTTTGGCTCTAATCAAACATGTAAGTGACTTCTCACTATATTAGAGTCACTTTGCACCTTATAAGAGTCACTTGTCATCTTATATTGGTACAATTAACATGTTAACATCATGTACATGCAATAAGAAATCCTTTTACCACCTCTTAGTGCCACATTCATACAAGTCAATTTTGGTCCACATTTTGGTTCTAATTAACCATGTAAGTCATTTTTCACCAAATTAGAGTCATTTTGCACCCTATATGAGTCACTTTCCACCATATAGTTGTACAATTAACATGTTAACATCATATACATTCAATTTGACATCCTTTATCACCTCTTAGTTCCACTTTCATACAAGTCAATTTTGTTCCACATTTTGGTTCTAATCAATTATGTGAGTCACTTTTCACCATATTAGAGTCACTTTGCACCTTATAAGAGTCATTTTCCACCATATATTGATCAATTAACATGTTAACGTATTTACATGCAATTAGACATCCTTTAACCACCTCTTGGTACCCCATTCCTACAAATAAATTTTGGTCCATATTTTGGCTCTCTAATCAATCATGTAAGTGACTTCTCACCATATTAGAGTCACTTTGCACCTTAAAAGAGTCACTTGCCATCAAATATTTGTGACGGCCTCAACCCCGGGGTCAGGAGTTGACGTCACCAACAACAATACTAATAAACAATATAACCCAATTTATTAATTATACATAATCTCGACCCCCTTTACCAAGACCTTTTCCAGGTTTAAGTATGACTTAGGTTACAACTGTCAAAAAACCAACTTACTAAAGACAATCCAAATAATACTATCTTTATTCAGAAACTCAACAGACCCGCTTGAGTCCAACACAACTACCTCAGAGGAGCCTGACACGGAAGGAACTGGAACTCTGCCCCGACTACCACTGAAGAATCTCCTAGGTATCTGCAATACATATATAAAACATTTTGCAAGGGTGAGCAATCAATTGCTCAGCAGTATCACTATATAAAATAATAATCAAAAACAGTTTATCATAAACAATTATAGGAACAGAAATCATAACTTTCTAGAAAATAAGTAAAACATGTGTGAACTGGATATCAAAACTAGCATGCTCTGTAAAACCAAATCATTAGTTGTGTGTTGTGCATAAATATAAATTTCTATTTTAGCATGCTTTTTTCATTTTAAAATCTTCCGTCCCATCGCAGGACCCATAAACCATTTGTCCCATTACGGGGACCCAAAATCATTTGTTCCGTTACGGGAACCATAAAACTTATCCCATCACAGGATCTATAAAACTCGTCCCCTCACAAGACCTATAAAACTTGTCCCATCACAGGACCTATACAATTTGTTCCTCTCCAGGAACCTCAAAATCACTTGCTCAGATATAAAAGTATTGGATGATCCCTGGTGAGACAGCTGATCAGGCTATCCTATGAAACTTGTTCCGGAACTCAGAGACTAGCTAGGTCTCTGTCACGCTGGGCTGGTGGTTATAATAGGGTGCGCAACCACTTCGCCTCTTACGCTAACTTCCAGGCCGTTACGGGTCTTCTGCACACACTCATCCAATTATCTGATCATTTTTATCCAGTTTTCCAAATCACTTACCTATCTCTTGTCAAAACATTTATAACACCGCACATTTTCCAAAACATTTTCTTTTCATTCAAAATTTTAGAGATAGGTATTTTCAGAAGTTACTTTTCCCCCAAAACACAAGTTAATAAAATAATTTGAAACCCCGGGGATACGTAACTTAAATCGTTCTATTCCACTACGAGAATAAAACAACATTATATTCATATATGTTGAACCATAAAGATATAGTCAGGGGTACTTGCCTTGTAGAGCTTTACAAATAATATCGATTGACCTTGAACCGACAAAAATGCTCAGGCTTTATCGCCTAACCACCAGATTGCCCTGGCTTCGACTTCAACACTCAGGTCCTTCGATTGGAACCTTACTGAGCTCGTCGACTGTCCACTAGGCTATCCAACATCAACTCTTGGGCTTTCCGACTAGCACCTACAAAGACGAAACACCCTAACTTAGACCTTTGATTATGCTTGTCATATCCTCGCTAACAATCTACCCGAACGTTAACAAAACCCGACTCGTAACATACATCATATAATAATACATGTATCAATTTGGGTTCACGTCTTCGAAAGTCGGTTCGATGTTCATTTTCAGAAATAGGTATATTTATCCTTTTATGAAATTAGGGTTATCGATTTTTGTAAAGTATTTCATCACAACACATCATCAGATTTCGTATAAGGTACGTACATATAACCGATCGACGTCCCGATAGTCATTGGGTATGGCCTCGTATTTCCGTAATTTAATTTTCCAGAAATCGGGCATAACCACCTTTATTTATCGGACTACCCGTCGAACATCCCGACGTCCAAACAAACACAACTATAATCAATCGCAATCCAAACCCAACTACCGATTTCAGCCATCAATATTAGTCGTGTTTTATAATTTTAATCGCATTTTATAGTTTTATTCGCAATTCGCATTTTAAATCGTATTTTGTTTTTTAAATTGTAGGACTCAGAAATATTCATCATAGTCCACCGTCGGCTCGCCGAAGCTCATCATCGACGGCGACAAAATTTACGGGTTCCCATAAATATCGGGCATCCTACGTAAATTCCATCAATTAATTACTATAATCCGCGTAATAAAATATTTTATTTCACGAATCACAATCAACAAATTTCTGCAGAAATAGAATAATTAAATTAATAACAGAAATTCACAAAATCAACGCGTGTAAACACGCACAAACAAACAGGGGAGGGTAAACCACCGGAAAATACTACATACGGCCGGAAAATAGGTTAAGACAACAAGGAAACTGAGCGACAACACAAGACACCAGCACATACCAAACAACAACACACATATAACATACACACGCGTATATACGCATATATATCAACAAGCCTAAACAGGGCAGACACAACCGGAAACGAACCGGAGCAAGGCGGCGGCTGGAAACCGCTGAAATAGGGCGGGAAGGGAGGAGAAAGGAGAAGGAGGGAGAGAGAGAGAGAGGCGACAGAGGAGAGAGTAGATAGAGATTGAGAGAGATTCCGGCGAGAGACATAGAGAGAGACGGGGGCGGGGGAATGAAGAGCAGGGACTAAAAGGGGGGTTTTGGGGGTGTTGTGGTTTTTGTTTTTGTTTTTGTTTGTTTATTTTTTTTAAGAAGCTGCCACATTGCTATATAATTACTGAGAGATAAGCCGTGTACCTAATTGGACATGTATCTCTTGCATTCCGGGTTCAAACTCTCTTTTTATCTATTTTTTAACGATATAACTTACGAGCAAGAAAATCAGAATAATACCGAACCAATTTCAAAATTCTTAGAATAATTGTATACTAATAAAATAAAATTTTACATAATTTTAAAGCGTTTCTGGATCGCGCATTAGACCCGAAATTCGCAATTAATGAACCGAGCTGCACTTAAAATAATTTCAGGAAATCACGAAAATAGTCTTAAAATGTTAGATATATCCCGAAGTAAATAAAAACATAATTTTCATAATTTCAAAATAATTTCGGAAACACAATTTATACCCACTTTTATCAATTAAACGAATCAACGCGCAGGTGAAATCAAACCCAAAAATTTCCAAAATACTTTTTAAAATTCTCGGAATATTCCAAACTTAATAAAATCTAAATTTCGTAATTTTTAAAGAATCCCAGAATTAAATACGGATTTGACAAATAATTGAAATCAGAAAATCATATATGGCTAAATAATTGATGAAATATTGATTTTTCAATTTTAAAAACTCCTAAAAATAATTATTAAAATTATGAAGTAATAAAAATGATTTTAGAGTTAACTCAAGTATTTATGGAAATAAATCCTGAATAAAATCATCTTTAAATATAAAAGTGACACAACACAACTTCACAACGAATTACACAATTAATACACGAACACCAACAATCACACATAATTAATCAAAATATTAACCAAAATAATATCCAGCTGACAGAACCCACAGACATATTTTGTTTATGTCATTATTTAATAATTACACATTTAAACAATATAAAAATATACGAGTCGTTATAATCTTCCCCCCTTAAAAAGATTCTGTCCTCAGAATCTGATTTTTAACCAAACAAGTGAGGATATTTGTCAAGCATATCTGACTGTAACTCTTAAGTAAACTCTTCTACTCGAGGATTCATTCAAAGCACACTTACTATGGATATAGACTTATACTTAAGGACTCGCTTATAACGATCTAGGATCTGAGTTGATCATTCCATGCAGAACAATTTGGACAAGAGCCCATTGGCTCCTACTCAATGACTTGGTTTGAATTAAGAACATATCGCTTTAACAATGATATGCATATCACACTATAAATTACTGCAACTGTAATGAAAATGCTAACCCTTGAGCACTTCATCTATCTTCCTCAATACCTGCAATGGTACATATATTTAGGGCTCAACTCGCCTCTTCTAATCAGACCTAACCAATCTCTTTTTCGATGCAAATCCGTCTTCTTTCTTTGTCCATCCCAAGCTGCGTCAACTCCTTTTCGAATCAACACCACTACGCCCTTGGTGCGCTGAAATTACTCAGGATCTAATAACATTTCTACTCCCGGTTTCTCTCAATAGAGGGAAACTCACACTTATGCTTACACAGGGCTTTGCAAGGTAGCATTCCCTTACTAGCATGATAACTATTAACATAGAAAACTCAGTCAATGGTAGGTGATTACCTCAGTTTCCTTTTAGATCCAAACTATATAGTCTCAACATATCTCATATCTTCTTAATCGTCCTCTCACTTTGACCCTTCATCTAAAGATGATAGCTGGTACTCACTTTCAACTTAGTTCCCAAACATTTGAACACCTCTTACTCATTTTTATCAGTTAAGACTAGAGAGTAATCTCATATATTCACTTCTTATCACCTTCAGGTATTCGAACCCCAACTTTCATTCTTTTCAATTCTTTTACTAATTCCTTAGTAATCTTAATCACATTCAATTTGTCTTTTCTACTCAAGACATCTGTTCCTAAATGGACCTTTCTTGGTTGGTAGTTACTCAAACAACCGTGACTCATAATCAATTTTGACCAAAATTTTATACTTTTGAAGCTTAGTATACAATTGCTACTTTTCAACCCTTTGCAGACACCTCTTCAGGTGTTCAACTTGGCCTTCCTTAGTCCTTAAATGGGCGAGGATGTTATCAATAAATACAATTACACCATCCAAGTACTCCTTGTACACCATGTTCCTTAATTCCTTATAGACAACTGATACAATTGTTATCCCATATATTATCACCAGAACTTGCAACGCTAACTCATCTTAATCACAATCTTTGATATGTCCTCAGGCTAGATCTTAAGTCAATCCCCAAGAACTAACACACTCCTTGAATTAAGTCATATAAGTAATTAATTCTTAATAGGGTTACTCATTCTTATTCGTCATTTTTTTAAACTCCCGGTAATCATTACATACTCTCATAATTTCATTCTTCTTTTTAGCAACATCCCTGATGTAACCCAAGGGACTATATCTAGTATGCTCATTTTCCTGACTAATATCTTTTACATTTATCAAACTAATTATTTCGCCCCACTGGCCTTCAAAGAGATTCCAAGGCAATTATATATTACTCCACTTCTTCCAGCTTAAGTGTTTTCTTCTTCGAATCTTTACACAAGGTGGATCTACTTTATTTCCCTAGCTTATTAACTATTTTCTTCGCACGATTGGAAGAACTTCTTATCTTGCTCCTTCCTTTAGCAACTCAACCTACTACTGGCTTCCATACGCTTTATTATTCTCTTTTCCCAAATTAATCTTTGCCTTATGACAGGACAACCAATTCGTTACTAAAATCATATCAAACTCCTCTAGCTTTAAGGGTGTCAGATCAGCTACACTACGTCCGAATTCTAACCGCTCAATCTTTTGGTTACTCTGGAAGTTCTGGCTCTAACTATGTTGGATGTTGACCTTTGAGATGTAGTACCTTATGTAACCGTTCCACAACTCCTTGCAATACGCCCAACCTTCCCACATTTGTACCAAGTAACTCTTGGATTTTCTGGATTGCATTCCGACGTATAATGACCCTTATGACCACATGTGGCACATCGAACGTTCTTTGTTTCCAGGTCTGAAAATCCCGTCAGACATTGACTTACTCTAATTGGAACCGACTTCTATCTAACTGGCCATTAGCTGATAATATTTAACCAACTATCTCTTTTAATTGATCAATTGGAGTATCAACAGAAACATCAGTAACACATCATAGCAGACATTGTATCTTTAAAAGTAGGGTATTTTCCAAAAATTTGGGCAGCATTTCATCTATATTATTGACTACCAGTCGGACTCAAGCCGACACAAACCATCAACCAACAACCATATCAACCCATCAACATCAACCACACCACCAACAAGTATACTAACCATCTTCCACCACTCAATTCCACGGTTCACAATACTATGACACATAACATATTAATAACCATATGTATCACTAACCAACTAATAAAATGGGGTTGGCTATTTCAGCCACAAGTACCAACAAACAACCTCGCAAACTAGGTCAACTTAAGAACCTCTGCTAGGCCTACTAGTCCAAGTTTCAGCCAACCATTCTTCTAAAGGCAGTTCCCTATCATTTGCCATAGACTCGACAGCCACTGAATTAAATTTTCTAAGATAACAACCTTTTCCAATGGGTCACAAATCCTTTCTGCTGCCATCATTCCAAAATAACAACCGGATACAGAACTTTTATTTCTCCTAATGGTCAATTCTTCATTTACTTTCCATAACTAGGACGGTCTGATCATAGTGGTTACCGAAGGAAATTCATTGCCATAAAATACCAAATAAAATTCCGAAATCAAGATGATTCATTCTAAAAGAGACTTGAAGAAAATGCGGATATGACTGGGAGCAACCATACAAGTACGTAAGATGGCCAGTCTTAGTACCATACGGTTTACAACACATAATTCGGTGGCGTCCCACCAGACCCTTTATCGCATAGACAAATAGTCACCTCATACGTATTATTTTCCCCAATAAACCGATTGAACCTCCGAGGAAAGAAATATAAGGGTTCAAGGTATAAACCTCAGTACTGATCCATATTCACCATGAGACTCGGCTGTCGTGGAAACCGCTGACTATTACCCTTCTAACTGAACTTTCACGGTCAGATTTGCTCGCTCGAGAAGGAAAACTAGAAACCTCCACTAGACATTGCCAATGATACCTATATATAAGGAAGACTTACTAAAATCTAGGGCAGTTCCATCCAATCCTTAATAGGCATCAGGGTTACGCCTTCGCACCATTGACTAAACTCACCGACTCGCTCCTCAGGTTGAGTTGCTGACTCAAATCTATATAGAATAAACCTTCTTGCACTTTTCTGACTCTATTCCTAACCTAAATCAGGGACACAAACCTGTAGCTCTGATACCAACAGTGATGGCCTCAACCCCGGGGTCAGGAGTTGACGTCACCAACAACAATACTAATAAACAATATAACCCAAATTATTAATTATACATAATCTCAACCCCCTTTTCCAAGACCTTTTCCAGGTTTAAGTATGACTTAGGTTACAACCGTCAAAAAACCAACTAACTAAAGACAATCCAAATAATACTATCTTTATTCAGCAACTCAACAGATCCGCTTGGGTCCAACACAACTACCTCAGAGGAGCCTGACACGGAAGGAACTGGAACTCTGCCCCGACTACCACTAAAGAATCTCCTAGGTATCTGCAATATATATATAAAACATTTTGCAAGGGTGAGCAATCAATTGCTCAACAGTACCACTATATGAATAATAATCAAAAACAATTTATCATAAACAATTATAGGAACAGAAATCATAACTTGCTAGAAAATAAGTAAAACATGTGTGAACTAGATATCAAAACTAGCATGCTCTGTAAAACCAAATCATTAGTTGTGTCATGTGCATAAATATTAATTTCTATTTTAGCATGCTTCTTTCATTTTAAATTCTTCTGTCCCATCGCAGGACCCATAAACCATTTGTCCCATTACGGGGACCCAAAATCATTTGTTCCATTACGGGAACCATAAAACTTATCCCATCACAGGATCTATAAAACTCGTCCCCTCACAGGACCTATAAAACTTGTCCCATCACAGGACCTATACAATTTGTTCCTCTCCAGGAACCTTAAAATCACTTGCTCAGATATAAAAATATTGGATGATCCCTGGAGAGACAGCTGATCAGGCTATCCTATGAAACTTGTTCCGGAACTCAGAGACTAGCTAGGTCTCTGTCACGCTGGGCTGGTGGTTATAATAGGGTGCGCAACCACTTCGCCTCTTACGCTAACTTCCAGGCCGTTACGGGCCTTCTGCGCACACTCATCCAATTATCTAATCATTTTTATCAAGTTTTCCAAATCACTTACCAATCTCTTGTCAAAACAATTATAACACAGCACATTTTCCAAAACATATTCATTTTATTCAAAATTTTAGAGATAGGTATTTTTCAGAAGTTACTTTTCCCCCAAAACACAAGTTAATAAAATAATTTGAAACCCAGGGGATACGTAACTTAAATCGTTCTGTTCCACTACGAGAATAAAACAACATTATATTCATATATGCTGAACCATAAAGATATGGTCAGGGGTACTTGCCTTGCAGAGCTTTACAAATAATATCGATTGACCTTAAACCGACAAAAACGCTCAGGTTTTATCGCCTAACCACTAGATTACCCTGGCTTCGACTTCAACACTCAGGTCCTTCGATTGGAACCTTACTGAGCTCGTCGACTGTCCACTAGGCTATCCAACGTCAACTCTTGGGCTTTCCGACTAGCACCTAAAAAGTCGAAACACCCTAACTTAGACCTTTGATTATGCTTGTCATATCCTCGCTAACAATCTACCCAAACGTTAACAAAACCCGACTCGTAACATACTTCATATAATAATACACGTATCAATTAGGGTTCACGTCTTCGAAAGTCGGTTCGGTGTTCATTTTTAGAAATAGGTATATTTATTCTTTTATGAAATTAGATTTCATATAAGGTACGTAAATATAACTGATCGACGTCCCGATAGTCATTGGGTACAGCCTCGTATTTCCGTAATTTAATTTTCCGGAAATCGGGCAGCACCTCCTTTATTTATCGAACTACCCGTCGAACATCCCGACGTCCAAACAAACACAACTACAATCAATCGCAATCCAAACCCAACCACCGATTTCAACCATCAATATCGGTCCCAAAATTCTCAATTATCAATTAAATACAATTACTAATTATTAGTCGTGTTTTATAATTTTAATCGCATTTTATAGTTTTATTCCCAATTCGCATTTTAAATCGTATTTTGTATTTTAAATTGTAGGACTCAGAAATATTCATCATAGTCCACCGTCGGCTCGCCGAAGCTCATCGCCGACGGCGACAAAATTTACGGGTTCCCATAAATACCGGGCATCCTACGTAAATTCCATCGATTAATTACTATAATCCTCGCAATAAAATATTTTATTTCATGAATCATAATCAACAAATTTCTGCAGAAATAGAATAGTTAAATTAATAACAGAAATTCACAAAATCAACGCTTGTAAACACGCACCAATAGACAGGGGAGGGGAAACCATTGGAAAATACTACATACGGCCGGAAAATAGGTTGAGACAACAAGGAAACCAAGCGACAACACAAGACACCAGCACAGACCAAACAACAACACACATATAACATACACACACGTATACACGCATATATATCAACAAGCCTAAACAGAGCAGACACAACCGGAAACGAACCGGAGCAAGGCGGCAGTCGGAAACCGCTGAAATAGGTCGGGAAAGGAGGAGAAAGGAGAAGGAGGGAGAGAGAGAGAGGCGACAGAGGAGAGAGTAGATAGAGATTGAGAGAGATTCCGGCGAGAGACACAGAGAGAGACGGGGGCGGGGGAATGAAGAACAGGGACTAAATGGGGGGTTTTGGGGGTGTTGTGGTTTTTGTTTTTGTTTTTGTTTGTTTATTTTTTTTAAGAAGCTGCCACATTGCTATATAATTACTGAGAGATAAGCACGTGTACCTAATTGGACACGTATCTCTTGCATTCCGGGTTCAAACTCTCTTTTTTTCTATTTTTTACGATATACCTTACGAGCAAGAAAATTAGAATAATACCGAACCAATTTTAAAATTCTTAGAATAATTGTATACTAAGAAAATAAAATTTTACATAATTTTAAAGCGTTTTTGGATCGCGCATCAGACCCGAAATTCGCAATTAATGAACTGAGCTCCACTTAAAACAATTTCAGGAAATCACGAAAATAGTCTTAAAATGTTAGATATATCCCGAAGTAAATAAAAATATAATTTTCATAATTTCAAAATAATTTCGGAAACACAATTTATACCCACTTTTATCAATTAAACGAATCAACGCGCGGCTGAAATCAATCCCAAAAATTCCCAAAATACTTTTTAAAAATCTCGGAATATTTCAAACTTAATAAAATATAAATTTTGTAATTTTTAAAGAATCCCAGAATTAAATACGGATTTAACAAATAATTGAAATCGGAAAATCATATATGACTAAATAATTGATGAAATATTGATTTCTCAATTTTAAAAACTCCTAAAAATAATTATTAAAATTATGAAGCAATTAAAATGATTTTAGAGTTAACCCAAGTATTTATGGAAATAAACTCTGAATAAAATCACATTTAAATATAAAAGTGACACAACACAACTTCACAACGAATTACACAATTAATACACGAACACCAACAATCACACATAATTAATTAAAATATTAACAAAAATAATATCCAGCTGACAGAACCCACAGACATATTTTATTTATGTAATTATTTAATAATTATACATTTAAACAATATAAAAATATATGAGTCGTTATAATATTGCTACAATTAACATGTTTACATTATGTACTTGCAATTATAAATCCTTTTACCACCTATTAGTGCCACATTCATACAACTCAATTTTGGTCCACATTTTGGTTCTAATTAACCATGTAAGTCACTTTTCGCCATATTAGAGTCATTTTGCACCCTATATGAGTCACCTTCCATAATCTTTGTGTATAATTAACATGTTAACATCATATACATCCAATTTGTCATCCTTTTACCACGTATTAGTTCCACATTCATACAGGTCAATTTTGTTCCATATTTTGGTTCTAATCAACCATGTAAGTAACTTTTCACCATATTAGAGTCACTTTGCACCCTAAAAGAGTCACTTTCCACCATATATACAATAATTAACATGTTAACATAATATAAATCCAAATTGACATCTTTTTACCACTTATTAATGTCACTTTCATTCAAGTTAATTTTGTTCCACATTTTGTGTCTAATCAACCATGTAAGAAATTTTTGACCATATTAGAGTCACTTTGGACCCTATAAGAATCACTTGCCACCATATATTGATACAACTAACATGTTAACATCATGTACATATAATTAGACATCCATTAACCACCTCTTGGTACACCTTTCCTACAAGTCAATTTTGAGCCATATTTTGGATCTAATCAATCATATAAGTGATTTCTCACCATATTAGAGTCACTTTGCACCTTATAAGAGTCACTAGCTATCATATATTGGTACAATTAACATTTTAACATCATGTACATATAATTAGAAATCTTTTTACCACCTCTTAGTGCCACATTCATACAAGTCAATTTTGGTCCAAATTTTGGTTCTACTTAACCATGTAAGTCACTTTTCACCATATTAGAGTGATTTTGAACCCTATATGAGTCACTTTCCACCATATATTTGTACAATTAAAATGTTAACATCATATACATCCAATTTGACATCCTTTTACCACCTCTTACTGCCACATTCATAAAAGTCAATTTTGGTCCACATTTTTGTTGTAATTAACCATGTTAGTTACTTTTCACTACATTAGAGTCACTTTGCACCCTATAAGAGTCACTTTCCACCATATATACAACAATTGACATGTTAAAATCATATACATCCAATTTGACATCCTTTTATCACCTATCAATGACATTTTCATACAAGTTAATTTTATTCCACATTTTAGCTCTAATCAACCATGTAAGTCACTTTTCAGCATATTAGAGTCACTTTACACCCTATAAGAGTCACTTGCCACCATATATTAATACAATTAGCATGTTAACATCATGTACATCCAATTAGACAACCTTTACCCACCTCTTGGTACACCTTTCTTACAACTCAATTTTGGGCCATATTTTGGCTATAATCAAACATGTAAGTGACTTCTCACAATATTAGAGTCACTTTGCACCTTATAAGAGTCACATGCCATCATATATTGGTACAATTAACATGTTAACATCATGTACATGCAATTAGAAATCCTTTTCCACCTTTTAGTGCCACATTTGTACAAGTCAATTTTGGTCCACATTTTGTTCTAATTAACCATGTTATTCACTTTTCCCATATTAGAGTCAGTTTGCCCCCTATAAGAGTCACTTTCCACCATATATACAACAATTGACATGTTGACATCATATACATCCAATTTGAAATCCTTTTACCACCTATTAATGCCACTTTCATACTAGTTAATTTTGTTCCACATTTTGGCTCTAATCAACCATGTAAGTCATTTTTCACCATATTAGAGTCACTTTGCACCCTATAAGAGTCACTTGCCACCATATATTGATACAATTAACATGTTACCATCATACAGGTCAGGTTTGGGCCACATTTTGGCTCTAATCAATAATGTAAGTGATTTCTCACCATATTAAAGTCACTCAATAATTGTACCATATTAAAGTCACTTTGCACCTTATAAGAGTTACTTGCCATCATATATTGGTACAATTAACATGTTAACATCATGTACATGCAATTAGAAATCCTTTTACCACCTCTTACTGCCACATTTATACAAGTCAATTTTGATCCATATTTTGGTTCTAATTAACCATGTTAGTCACTTTTCACCATATTACAGTCACTTTGCACCCTATAAGAGTCACTTTCCACCATATATTTGTACAATTAACATGTTAACATCATATATATCCAATTTGAGATTCTTTTACCACCTCTTAGTTCTACTTTCATACAGGTCAATTTTGTTTCACATTTTGGTTCTAATCAACTATGTAACTCACTTTTCACCATATTAGAGTCACTTTGTACCATATAAGAGTCACGTTCCACCATATATACAACAATTAACATGTTAACATCATATACAACCAATTTGACATCATTTTACCACTTATTAATGCCACTTTCATACAAGTTAATTTTGTTCCACCCTTTTGCTATAATCAACCATGTAAGTTAATTTTCACCATATTAGAGTCACTTTGCACCTTATAAGAGTCACTTTCCACCATATATACAGCAATTAAAAATTTAACATAATATACATCGAATTTAACTCCTTTTAACACTTCTTAGTTCCACTTTTATACAGGTCAATTTTGTTCAACATTTTGGTTCTAATCTACCATGTAAGTCAATTTTCACCATATTAGAGTCACTTTGCACCCTATAAGAGTCACTTTCCATCCTATATACAACAATTAACATGTTGACATCATATACATCCAATTTGACATCCTTTTACCACCTATTAATGCCACTTTCATACAAGTTAATTTTGTTCCACATTTTGGTTGTAATCAACCATGTAATTTACTTTTAACCATATTAGAGTCACTTTGCACCCTATAAGAGTCACTTTCCACCATATATTGATACAATTAACATGTTAACATCATGTACATGCAATTAGACATGCTTTAACCACCTCTTGGTACCCCTTTCTTACAAGTCAATTTTGGGCCACATTTTGGCTCTAATAAAAAATGTAAGTGACTTCTCACAATTTTAGAGTCACTTTACACCTTATAAGAGTCACTTGCCATCATATATTGGTACAATTAACATGTTAACATCATGTACATGCAATTAGAAATCATTTTACCACCTCTTAGTGCCACATTCATACAAGTCAATTTTATTCCACATTTTGGCTCTAATCAACCATGTAAGTCACTTTTCAGCATATTAGAGTCACTTTACACCCTATAAGAGTCACTTGCCACCATATATTGATACAATTAACATGTTAACATCATGTACATGCAATTAGACAACCTTTACCCACCTCTTGCTACACCATTCTTACAACTCAATTTTGGGCCACATTTTGGCTATAATCAATCATGTAAGTGACTTCTCAAAATATTAGAGTCACTTTGCACCTTATAAGAGTGACTTGCCATCATATATTGGTACAATTAACATGTTAACATCATGTACATGCAATTAGAAATCCTTTTACCACCTTTTAGTGCCACATTCGTACAAGTCAATTTTGATCTACATTTTGGTTCTAATTAACCATGTTATTCACTTTTCCCATATTAGAGTCAGTTTTCCCCCTATAAGAGTCACTTTCCACCATATATACAACAATTGACATGTTGACATCATATACATCCAATTTGACATCCTTTTACAACCTATTAATGCCACTTTCATACTAGTTAATTTTGTTCCAAATTTTGGCTCTAATCAACCATGTAAGTCATTTTTCACCATATTAGAGTCACTTTGCACCCTATAAGAGTCACTTGCCACCATATATTGATTGAATTAACATGTTCCATCATGTACAAGCAATTAGACATCCTTTAACCACCTCTTGGTACCCCTTTCCTACAAGTCAGGTTTGGGCCACATTTTGGCTCTAATCAATAATGTAAGTGATTTCTCACCATATTAGAGTCACTTTGCACCTTATAAGAATTACTTGCCATCATATATTGGTACAATTAACATGTTAACATCATGTACATGCAATTAGAAATCCTTTTACCACCTCTTACTGCCACATTCATACAAGTCAATTTCGATCCACATTTTGGTTCTAATTAACCATGTTAGTCACTTTTCACCATATTACAGTCACTTTGCACCCTATAAGAGTCACTTTCTACCATATATTTGTACAATTAACATATTAACATCATATATATCCAATTTGAGATTCTTTTACCACCTCTTAGTTCTACTTTCATATAGGTCAATTTTGTTCCACATTTTGGTTCTAATCAACCATGTAAATCACTTTTCATCATATTAGAGTCACTTTGTACCATATAAGAGTCACGTTCCACCATATATACAACAATTAACATGTTAACATTATATACAACCAATTTGACATCCTTTTACCACCTATTAACGCCACTTTCATACAAGTTAATTTTGTTCCACATTTTTGCTATAATCAACCATGTAATTAGTTAATTTTCACCATATTAGAGTCACTTTGCACCTTATAAGAGTCACTTTCCACCATATATACAGCAATTAAAAATTTAACATCATATACATACAATTTGACCTCCTTTTAACACCTCTTAGTTCCACTTTCATACAAGTCAATTTTGTTCAACATTTTGGTTCTAATCTACCATGTAAGTTAATTTTGACCATATTAGAGTCACTTTGTACCCTATAAGAGTCACTTTCCATCCTATATACAACAATTAACATGTTGACATCATATACATCCAATTTGACATCCTTTTACCACCTATTAATGCCACTTTCATACAAGTTAATTTTGTTCCATATTTTGGTTGTAATCAACCATGTAATTTACTTTTAACCATATTAGAGTCACTTTGCACCCTATAAGAGTCACTTGCCACCATATATTGATACAATTAACATGTTAACATCATGTACATGTAATTAGACATGCTTTAACCACCTCTTGGTACCCCTTTCTTACAAGTCAATTTTGGGCCACATTTTGGCTCTAATAAAAAATGTAAGTGACTTCTCACAATTTTAGAGTCACTTTACACCTTATAAAAGTCAATTTCCATCATATATTGGTACAATTAACATGTTAACATCATGTAAATGCAATTAGAAATCCTTTTACCATCTCTTACTGCCACATTCAGACAAGTCAATTTGGGTCCACATTTTGTTTCTAATTAACCAAGTAAGTCAATTTTCATAATATTAGAGTGATTTTGCCCCCTATACGAGTCACTTTCTACCATATATTTGTACAATTAGCATTTAAACATCATATACATCTAATTTGATATTCTTTTACCACCTCCTAGTTCCACTTTCATACAGGTCAATTTTGTTCCTCATTTTGGTTCTAATCAACCATGTAAGTCACTTTTCACCATATTAGAGTCACTTTGCACCTTATAAGAGTAACTTTCCAACATATATACAACAATTAATATTTTAACATCATATACATCCAATCTGACATCCTTTTGCCATATATTAATGCCACTTTCATACAAGTTATTTTGTTCCACATTTTGGCTCTAATCGACCATGTAAGTCGGTTTTCACCATATTAGAGTCACTTTGCACCCTATAAGAGTCACTTGCCACCATATATTGATCAATTAACATTTTAACATCATGTACATGCAATTAGACATCCTTTAACCACCTCTTGGTACCCCTTTCTTACAAGTCAATTTTGGGCCACATTTTGGCTCTAATCAAACATGGAAGTGACTTCTCACAATATTAGAGTCACTTTGCACCTTATAAGAGTCACTTGCCAACATGTATTGGTACAATTAACATGTTAACATCATGTACATGCAATTAGAAATTCTTTTACCACCTCTTAGTGCCACATTCATAGAAGTCAATTTTGGTCCATATTTTGGTTATAATTAAACATGTAAGTCACTTTTCACCATATTAGAGTCTCTTTGAACACTATAAGAGTCACATTCCACCATATATACAATAATTTGACATCCTTTTACCACCTATTAATGCCACTTTCATACAATTTAATTTTGTTCCATATTTTAGTTGTAATCAACCATGTAAGTCACTTTTCACCATATTAGAGTCACTTTGCACCCTTAAGAGTCACTTGCACCATATATTGAAACAATTAACATGTTACCATCATGTACATGCAATTAGACATCCTTTAACCACCTCTTGGTACCCCTTTCTTACAAGTCAATTTTGGGCCACATTTTGGCTCTAATCAAACATGTAAGTGACTTCTCAATATATTAGAGTCACTTTGCACCTTATAAGAGTCCCTTGTCATCATATATTGGTACAATTAACATGTTAACATCATGTACATGCAATTAGAAATCCTTTTACCACCTCTTTGTGCCACATTCATACAAGTCAATTTTGGTCCATATTTTGGTTCTAATTAACCATGTAAGTCACTTTTCACCAAATTAGAGTCATTTTGCACCCTATATGAGTCACTTTCCACCATATAGTTGTACAATTAACATGTTAACATCATATACATCCAATTTGCAATCCTTTAGAACCACTTAGTTCCACTTTCATACAGGTCAATTTTGTTCCACATTTTGGTTCTAATCAATTATGTAAGTCACTTTTCACCATATTAGAGTCACTTTGCACCTTATAAGATTCACTTTCCACCATATAATGATCAATTAACATGTTAACATATTTACATGCAATTAGACCTCCTTTAACCACCTCTTGGTACCCCATTCCTACAAGTCAATTTTGGTCCATATTTTGGCTCTCTAATCAATCATGTAAGTGACTTCTCACCATATTAGAGTCACTTTGCACCTTATAAGAGTCACTTGCCATCATATATTGCTATAATTAACATGTTTACATTATGTACATGCAATTATAAATCCTTTTACCACCTATTAGTGCCACATTCATACAAGTCAATTTTGGTCCACATTTTGGTTCTAATTAACCATGTAAGTCACTTTTCACCATATTAGAGTTATTTTGCACCCTATATGAGTCACTTTCCATAATCTTTGTGTATAATTAACATGTTAACATCATATACATCCAATTTGTCATCCTTTTACCACCTCTTAGTTTCACTTTCATACAGGTAAATTTTGTTCCACATTTTGGTTCTAATCAACCATGTAAGTCATTTTTCACCATATTAGAGTCACTTTGCTCCCTAAAAGAGTCACTTTCCACCATATATAAAATAATTAACATGTTAATATAATATAAATCCGAATTGATATCTTTTTACCACTTATTAATGCCACTTTCATTCAAGTTAATTTTGTTCCATATTTTGTGTCTAATCAACCATGTAAGCCATTTTTGACCATATTAGAGTAACTTTGGACCCTATAAGAATCACTTTCCACCATATATTGATACAACTAACATTTTAACATCATGTACATGCAATTAGACATCCATTAACCACCTCTTCGTACCCCTTTTCTACAAGTCAATTTTGAGCAATATTTTGGTTTTAATCAATCATGTAAGTGATTTCTCACCATATTAGAGTCACTTTGCAACTTATAAGAGTCACTTGCTATCATATATTGGTACAATTAACATGTTAACATCATGTACATGCAATTAGAAATCCTTTTACCACCTCTTAGTGCCACATTCATACAAGTCAATTTTGGTCCAAATTTTGGTTCTAATTAACCATGTAAGTCACTTTTCACCATATTAGAGTGATTTTGCACCCTATATGAGTCATTTTCCACCATATATTTGTACAATTAAAATGTTAACCTCATATACATCCAATTTGACATCCTTTTACCACCTCTTACTGTCACATTCATAAAAGTCAATTTTGATCCACATTTTTGTTCTAATTAACCATGTTAGTTACTTTTCACCACATTAGAGTCATTTTGCACCCTATAAGAGTCACTTATCACCATATATACAACAATTGACATGTTAAAATCATATACATCCGATTTAACATTCTTTTACCACCTATTAATGCCATTTTCATACAAGTTAATTTTTTTCCACATTTTGGCTCTAATCAACCATGTAAGTCACTTTTCAGCATATTAGGGTCACTTTACACCCTATAAGAGTCACTTGCCACCATATATTGATACAATTAACATGTTAAAATCATGTACATTCAATTAGACAACCTTTACCCACCTCTTGGTAACCCTTTCTTACAACTCAATTTTGGGCCATATTTTAGCTATAATCAAACATGTAAGTGACTTCTCACAATATTAAAGTCACTTTGCACCTTATAAGAGTCACTTGCCATCATATATCGGTACAAATAACATGTTAACATCATGTACATGCAATTAGAAATCCTTTTACCACCTTTTAGTGCCATATTCATACAAGTCAATTTTGGTCCACATTTTGGTTCTAATTAACCATGCTATTCACTTTTCCCATATTAGAGTCAGTTTGCCCCCTATAATAGTCACTTTCCACCATATATACAACAATTGACATGTTGACATCATATACATCCAATTTGACATCCTTTTACCACCTATTAATGCCACTTTCATACTAGTTAATTTTGTTCCACATTTTGGCTCTAATCAACCATGTAAGTCATTTTTCACCATATTAGAGTCACTTTGCACCCTATAAGAGTCACTTTCCATAATATATTGATACAATTAACATGTTACCTTCATGTACAAGCAATTAGATATCCTTTAACCACCTTTTGGTACCCCTTTCCTACAAGTCAGGTTTGGGCCACACTTTGGCTCTAATCAATAATGTATGTGATTTCTCACAATATTAGAGTCACTTTGCACCTTATAAGAGTTACTTTCCATCATATATTTATAGAATTAACATGTTAACATCATGTACATGCAATCAGAAATCCTTTTACCACCTCTTACTGCCACATTCATACAAGTCAATTTTGTCCATATTTTGGTTCCAATTAACAATGTTAGTCACTTTTCACCATATTACAGTCACTTTGAACCCTATAAGAGTCACTTTCCACCATATATTTGTACAATTAACATGTTAACATCATATATATCCAATTTGAGATTCTTTTACCACCTCTTAGTTCTACTTTCATACAGTTTGTTCCATATTTTGGTTTTAATCAACCAAATAAGTCACTTTTCACCATATTAGAGTCACTTTGTACCATTTAAGTGTCACGTTCCACCATATATACAACAATTAACATGTTAACATTATATACAACCAATTTAACATCCTTTTACCACCTATTAATTCCACTTTCGTACAAGTTAATTTTGTTCCACATTTTTACTCTAATCAACCATGTAAGTTAATTTTGACCATATTAGAGTCACTTTGCACCTTATAAGAGTCACTTTCCACCATATATATAACAATTAAAAATTTAACATCATACACATCCAATTTGACATCTTTTTAACACCTCTTAGGTCCACTTTCATACAGGTCAATTTTGTTCAACATTTTGGTTCTAATCTACCATGTAAGTCAATTTTCACCATATTAGAGTCACTTTGCACCCTATAAGAGTCACTTTCCATCCTATATACAACAATTAACATGTTGACATCATATACATCCAATTTGACATCCTTTTAGCACCTATTAATGCCACTTTCATACAAGTTAATTTTGTTCCACATTTTGGTTGTAATCAATCATGTAATTCACTTTTCACCATATTAGAGTCATTTTGCACCTTATAAAAGTCACTTTCCACCATATATACAACAATTAACATTTTAACATCATATACATCCAATTTGACATCCTTTTACCACCTATAATGCCATTTTCATACAAGTTAATTTTATTCCACATTTTCGCTCTAATCAACCATGTAAATCACTTTTCAGTATATTAGAGTCACTTTACACCCTATAAAATTCACTTGCCACCATATATTGATACAATTAACATGTTAACATCATGTACATGCACTTAGACAACCTTTACCCACCTCTTGGTAACCCTTTCTTACAAGTCAATTTTGGGCCACATTTTGGCTCTAATCAAACATGGAAGTGACTTCTCACAATATTAGAGTCACTTTGCACCTTATAAGAGTCACTTGCCAACATGTATTGGTACAATTAACATGTTAACATCATGTACAAGCAATTAGAAATCCTTTTACCACCTCTTAGTGCCACATTCATAGAAGTCAATTTTGGTCCATATTTTGGTTATAATTAAACATGTAAGTCACTTTTCACCATATTAGAGTCTCTTTGAACACTATAAGAGTCACATTCCACCATATATACAACAATTTGACATCCTTTTACCACCTATTAATGCCACTTTCATACAATTTAATTTTGTTCCATATTTTGGTTGTAATCAACCATGTAAGTGACTTTTCACCATATTAGAGTCACTTTGCACCCTTAAGAGTCGCTTGCACCATATATTGATACAATTAACATGTGAACATCATGTACATGCAATTAGAATTCCTTTAACCACCTCTTGGTACCCCTTTCTTACAAGTCAATTTTGGGCCACATTTTGACTCTAATCAAACATGTAAGTGACTTCTCAATATATTAGAGTCATTTTGGACCTTATAAGAGTCACTTGTCATCATATATTGGTATAATTAACATGTTAACATCATGTACATGCAATTAGAAATCCTTTTACCACCTCTTAGTGCCACATTCATACAAATCAATTTTATTCCACATTTTGGCTCTAATCAACCATGTAAGTCACTTTTCAGCATATTAGAGTCACTTTACACCCTATAAGAGTCACTTGCCACCATATATTGATACAATTAACATGTTAACATCATGTACATGCAATTAGACAACCTTTATCCACCTCTTGGTAACCCTTTCTTACAACTCAATTTTGGGCCACATTTTAGCTATAATCAAACATGTAAGTGACTTCTCACAATATTAAAGTCACTTTGCACCTTATAATAGTCACTTGTCATCATATATCGGTACAAATAACATTTTAACATCATGTACATGCAATTAGAAATCCTTTTACCACCTTTTAGTGCCACATTCATACAAGTCAATTTTGGTCCACATTTTGGTTCTAATTAACCATGCTATTCACTTTTCCCATATTAGAGTCAGTTTGCCCCTATAATAGTCACTTTCCACCATATATACAACAATTGACATGTTGACATCATATACATCCAATTTGACATCCTTTTACCACCTATTAATGCCACTTTCATACTAGTTAATTTTGTTCCACATTTTGGCTCTAATCAACAATGTAAGTCATTTTTCACCATATTAGAGTCACTTTGCACCCTATAAGAGTCACTTTCCATAATATATTGATACAATTAACATGTTACCATCATGTACAAGCAATTAGATATCCTTTAACCACCTTTTGGTACCCATTTCCTACAAGTAAGGTTTGGGCCACACTTTGGCTCTAATCAATAATGTAAGTGATTTCTCACAATATTAGAGTCACTTTGCACCTTATAAGAGTTACTTGCCATCATATATTGGTACAATTAACATGTTAACATCATGTACATGCAATCAGAAATCCTTTTACCACCTCTTACTGCCACATTCATACAAGTCAATTTTGTCCATATTTTGGTTCCAATTAACAATGTTAGTCACTTTTCACCATATTACAGTCACTTTGAACCCTATAAGAGTCACTTTCCACCATATATTTGTACAATTAACATGTTAACATCATATATATCCAATTTGAGATTCTTTTACCACCTCTTAGTTCTACTTTCATACAGTTTGTTCCATATTTTGGTTTTAATCAACCATGTAAGTCACTTTTCACCATATTAGAGTCACTTTGTACCATATAAGAGTCACGTTCCACCATATATACAACAATTAACATGTTAACATTATATACAACCAATTTAACATCCTTTTACCACCTATTAATTCCACTTTCATACAAGTTAATTTTGTTCCACATTTTTACTCTAATCAACCATGTAAGTTAATTTTGACCATATTAGAGTCACTTTACACCTTATAAGAGTCACTTTCCACCATATATACAACAATTAAAAATTTAACATCATACACATCCAATTTGACATCCTTTTAACACCTCTTAGGTCCACTTTCATACAGGTCAATTTTGTTCAACATTTTGGTTCTAATCTACCATGTAAGTCAATTTTCACCATATTAGAGTTACTTTGCACCCTATAAGAGTCACTTTCCATCCTATATACAACAATTAACATGTTGACATCATATACATCCAATTTGACATCCTTTTAGCACCTATTAATGCCACTTTCATACAAGTTAATTTTGTTCCACATTTTGGTTGTAATCAACCATGTAATTCACTTTTCACCATATTAGAGTCATTTTGCACCTTATAAAAGTCACTTTCCACCATATATACAACAATTAACATTTTAACATCATATACATCCAATTTGACATCCTTTTACCACCTATAATGCCATTTTCATACAAGTTAATTTTATTCCACATTTTCGCTCTAATCAACCATGTAAATCACTTTTCAGCATATTAGAGTCACTTTACACCCTATAAAATTCACTTGCCACCATATATTGATACAATTAACATGTTAACATCATGTACATGCAATTAGACAACCTTTACCCACCTCTTGGTAACCCTTTCTTACAAGTCAATTTTGGGCCACATTTTGGCTCTAATCAAACATTGAAGTGACTTCTCACAATATTAGAGTCACTTTGCACCTTATAAGAGTCACTTGCCAACATGTATTGGTACAATTAACATGTTAACATCATGTACAAGCAATTAGAAATTCTTTTACCACCTCTTAGTGCCACATTCATAGAAGTCAATTTTGGTCCATATTTTGGTTATAATTAAACATGTAAGTCACTTTTCACCATATTAGAGTCTCTTTGAACACTATAAGAGTCACATTCCACCATATATACAACAATTTGACATCCTTTTACCACCTATTAATGCCACTTTCATACAATTTAATTTTGTTCCATATTTTGGTTGTAATCAACCATATAAGTGACTTTTCACCATATTAGAGTCACTTTGCACCCTTAAGAGTCACTTGCACCATATATTGATACAATTAACATGTTAACATCATGTACATGCAATTAGAATTCCTTTAACCACCTCTTGGTACCCCTTTCTTACAAGTCAATTTTGGGCCACATTTTGGCTCTAATCAAACATGTAAGTGACTTCTCAATATATTAGAGTCATTTTGCACCTTATAAGAGTCACTTGTCATCGTATATTGGTATAATTAACATGTTAACATCATGTACATGCAATTAGAAATCCGTTTACCACCTCTTAGTGCCACATTCATACAAGTCAATTTTGGTCCACATTTTGGTTCTAATTAACCATGTAAGTCACTTTTCACCAAATTAGAGTCATTTTGTACCCTATATGAGTCACTTTCCACCATATAGTTATACAATTAACATGCTAACACCATATACATCCAATTTGACATCCTTTAGCACCACTTAGTTCCACTTTCATACAGGTCAATTTTGTTCCACATTTTGGTTCTAATCAATTATATAAGTCACTTTTCACCACATTAGAGTCACTTTGCACCCTATAAGAGTCACTTACCACCATATATACAACAATTGACATGTTAAAATCATATACATCCAATTTGACATCCTTTTACCACCTATTAATGCCATTTTCATACAAGTTAATTTTATTCCACATTTTGGCTCTAATCAACCATGTAAGTCACTTTTCAGCATATTAGAGTCACTTTACACCCTATAAGAGTCACTTGCCACCATATATTGATACAATTAACATGTTAACATCATGTACATGCAATTAGACAACCTTTACCCACCTCTTGGTAACCCTTTCTTACAACTCAATTTTGGGCCACATTTTGCTATAATCAAACATGTAAGTGACTTCTCACAATATTAAAGTCACTTTGCACCTTATAAGAGTCACTTGCCATCATATATCGGTACAAATAACATGTTAACATCATGTACATGAAATTAGAAATCCTTTTACTACCTTTTAGTGCCACATTCATACAAGTCAATTTTGGTCCACATTTTGGTTCTAATTAACCATGCTATTCACTTTTCCCATATTAGAGTCAGTTTGCCCCTTATAATAGTCACTTTCCACCATATATACAACAATTGACATGTTGACATCATATACATCCAATTTAACATCCTTTTACCACCTATTAATGCCACTTTCATACTAGTTAATTTTGTTCCACATTTTGGCTCTAATCAACCATGTAAGTCATTTTTCACCATATTAGAGTCACTTTGCACCCTATAAGAGTCACTTTCCATAATATATTGATACAATTAAAATGTTACCATCATGTACAAGCAATTAGATATCCTTTAACCACCTTTTGGTACCCCTTTCCTACAAGTCAGGTTTGGGCCACACTTTGGCTCTAATCAATAATGTAAATGATTTCTCACAATATTAGAGTCACTTTGCACCTTATAAGAGTTACTTGCCATCATATATTGGTACAATTAACATGTTAACATCATGTACATGCAATCAGAAATCCTTTTACCACCTCTTACTGCCACATTCATACAAGTCAATTTTGTCCATATTTTGGTTCCAATTAAAAATGTTAGTCACTTTTCACCATATTACAGTCACTTTGAACCCTATAAGAGTCACTTTCCACCATATATTTGTACAATTAACATGTTAACATCATATATATCCAATTTGAGATTCTTTTACCACCTCTTAGTTCTACTTTCATACAGTTTGTTCCATATTTTGGTTTTAATCAACCATGTAAGTCACTTTTCACCATATTAGAGTCACTTTGTACCATATAAGAGTCACGTTCCACCATATATACAACAATTAACATGTTAACATTATATACAACCAATTTCACATCCTTTTACCACCTATTAATTCCACTTTCGTACAAGTTAATTTTGTTCCACATTTTTACTCTAATCAACCATGTAAGTTAATTTTGACCATATTAGAGTCACTTTGCACCTTATAAGAGTCACTTTCCACCATATATACAACAATTAAAAATTTAACATCATACACATCCAATTTGACATCCTTTTAACACCTCTTAGGTCCACTTTCATACAGGTCAATTTTGTTCAACATTTTGGTTCTAATCTACCATTTAAGTCAATTTTCACCATATTAGAGTCACTTTGCACCCTATAAGAGTCACTTTCCATCCTATATACAACAATTAACATGTTGACATCATATACATCCAATTTGACATCCTTTTAGCACCTATTAATGCCACTTTCATACAAGTTAATTTTGTTCCAGATTTTGGTTGTAATCAACCATGTAATTCACTTTTCACCATATTAGAGTCATTTTGCACCTTATAAAAGTCACTTTCCACCATATATACAAAAATTAACATTTTAACATCATATACATCCCATTTGACATCCTTTTACCACCTATAATGCCATTTTCATACAAGTTAATATTATTCCACATTTTCGCTCTAATCGACCATGTAAATCACTTTTCAGCATATTAGAGTCACTTTACACCCTATAAAATTCACTTGCCACCATATATTGATACAATTAACATGTTAACATCATGTACATGCAATTAGACAACCTTTACCCACCTCTTGGTAACCCTTTCTTACAAGTCAATTTTGGGCCACATTTTGGCTCTAATCAAACATGGAAGTGACTTCTCACAATATTAGAGTCACTTTGCACCTTATAAGAGTCACTTGCCAACATGTATTGGTACAATTAACATGTTAACATCATGTACAAGCAATTAGAAATCCTTTTACCACCTCTTAGTGCCACATTCATAGAAGTCAATTTTGGTCCATATTTTGGTTATAATTAAACATGTAAGTCACTTTTCACCATATTAGAGTCTCTTTGAACACTATAAGAGTCAAATTCCACCATATATACAACAATTTGACATCCTTTTACCACGTATTAATGCCACTTTTATACAATTTAATTTTGTTCCATATTTTGGTTATAATCAACCATGTAAGTGACTTTTCACCATATTAGAGTCACTTTGCACACTTAAGAGTCACTTGCACCATATATTGATATAATTAACATGTTAACATCATGTACATGCAATTAGACTTCCTTTAACCACCTCTTGGTACCCCTTTCTTACAAGTCAATTTTGGGCCACATTTTGGCTCTAATCAAACATGTAAGTGACTTCTCAATATATTAGAGTCATTTTGCACCTTATAAGAGTCACTTTCCATGATATATTGGTATAATTAACATGTTAATATCATGTACATGCAATTAGAAATCCTTTGACCACCTCTTAGTGCCACATTTATACAAGTCAATTTTGGTCCACATTTTGTTTATAATTAACCATGTAAGTCAATTTTTACAATATTAGAGTTATTTTGCACCCTATATGAGTCACTTTCCACCATATATTTGTACAATTAACATTTAAACATCATATACATCCAATTTGACATTCTTAAACCACCTCCTAGTTCCACTTTCATACAGGTCAATTTTGTTCCACATTTTGGTTCTAATCAACCATGTAAGTCACTTTTCACCATATTAGAGTCACTTTGCACCTTATAAGAGTAACTTTACACCATGTATACAACAATTAACATTTTAACATCATTTACATCCAATTTCACATCCTTTTGCCACATATTAATGCCACTTTCATACAAGTTATTTTGTTCCATATTTTGGCTCTAATCGACCATGTAAGTCAGTTTTCGCTATATTAGAGTCACTTTGCACCCTATAAGAGTCACTTTCCACCATATATTGATCAATTAACATTTTAACATCATGTACATGCAGTTAGACATCCTTTAACCACCTCTTGGTACCCCTTTCTTACAAGTCAATTTTGGGTCACATTTTGGCTCTAATCAAACATGGAAGTGACTTCTCACAATATTAGAGTCACTTTGCACCTTATAAGAGTCACTTGCCAACATGTATTGGTATAATTAACATGTTAACATCATTTACATGCAATTAGAAATCCTTTTACCACCTCTTAGTGCCACATTCATAGAAGTCAATTTTGGTCCACATTTTGGTTCTAATTAAACATGTAAGTCACTTTTCACCATATTAGAGTCTACTTGAACCCTATAAGAGTCACATTCTACCATATATACAATAATTTGATATCCTTTTACAACCTTTTAATGCCACTTTTATACAAGTTAATTGTGTTCGACATTTTGGTTGTAATCAACCATGTAAGTCACTTTTCACCATATTAGAGTCACTTTGCACCCTATAAGAGTCACGTGCACCATATATTGATACAATTAACATGTTAACATCATGTACATGCAATTAGACATCCTTTAACCACCTCTTGGTACCCCTTTCTTACATGTCAATTTTGGGCCACATTTTGGCTCTAATCAAACATGTAAGTGACTTCTCACAATATTAGAGTCACATTGCACCTTATAAGAGTCACTTTCCATCATATATTGGTACAATTAACATGTTAACATCATGTACATGCAAGCAGAAATCCTTTGAACAGCTCTTAGTGCCACATTTATACAAGTCAATTTTGGTCCACATTTTGTTTCTAATTAACCATGTAAGTCACTTTTCACAATATTATAGTTATTTTGCACCCTATACGAGTCACTTTCCACCATATATTTGTACAATTAACATTTAAACATCATATACATCCAATTTGACATTCTTAAACCACATCTTAGTTCCACTTTCATACAGGTCAATTTTGTTCCACATTTTGGTTCTAATAAACCATGTAAGTCACTTTTCACCATATTAGAGTCACTTTGCACCTTATAAGAGTAACTTTCCACCATGTATACAACAATTAATATTTTAACATCATTTACATCCAATTTCACATCCTTTTACCACATATTAATGCCACTTTCATACAAGTTATTTTGTTCCATATTTTGGCTGTAATCGACCATGTAAGTCAGTTTTCACTATATTAGAGTCACGTTGCACCCTATAAGAGTCACTTTCCACCATAAATTGATCAATTAAAATTTTAACATCATATACATGCAATTAGACATCCTTTAACCACCTCTTGGTACCCCTTTCTTACAAGTCAATTTTGGGTCACATTTTGGCTCTAATCAAACATGGAAGTGACTTCTCACAATATTAGAGTCACTTTGCACCTTATAAGAGTCACTTTCCAACATGTATTGGTACAATTAACATGTTAACATCATTTACATGCAATTAGAAATCCTTTTACCACCTCTTAGTGCCACATTCATAGAAGTCAATTTTGGTCCACAGTTTGGTTCTAATTAAACATGTAAGTCACTTTTCACCATATTAGAGTCTCTTTGAACCCTATAAGAGTCACATTCCACCATATATACAACAATTTGATATCTTTTTACAACCTATTAATGCCACTTTTATAAAAGTTAATTTTGTTCCACATTTTGGTTGTAATCAACCATGTAAGTCATTTTTCACCATATTAGAGTCACTTTGCACCCTATAAGAGTCACGTGCACCATATATTGATACAATTAACATGTTAACATCATGTACATGAAATTAGACATCCTTTAACCACCTCTTGGTACCCCTTTCTTACATGTCAATTTTGGGCCACATTTTGGCTCTAATCAAACATGTAAGTGACTTCTCACAATACTAGAGCATATTGCACCTTATAAGAGTCACTTTCCATCATATATTGGTACAATTAACATGTTAACATCATGTACATGCAAGTAGAAATCCTTTGAACACTTCTTAGTGCCACATTCATACAAGTCAATTTTGGTCCACATTTTGTTTCTAATTAACCATGTAAGTCACTTTTCACAATATTAGAGTGATTTTGCACCCTATACGAGTCACTTTCCACAATATATTTGTACAACTAACATTTAAACATCATATACATCCAATTTGACATCTTTAAACCACCTCTTAGTTCCACTTTCATACAGATCAATTTTGTTCTATAATTTGGTTCTAATCAACCATCTAAGTCACTTTTCACCATATTAGAGTCACTTTGCACCTTATAAGAGTAAGTTTCCACCATATATACAACAATTAACATTTTAACATCATTTAAATCCAATTTGACATCCTTTTACCACATATTAATGCCACTTTCATACAAGTTATTTTGTTCCACATTTTGGCTCTAATCGACCATGTAAGTCAGTTTTCACCATATTAGAGTCACTTTGCGCCCTATAAGAGTCACTTGCCACCATATATTGATCAATTAACATTTTAACATCATGTACATGCAATTAGACATCCTTTAACCACCTTTTGGTACCCCTTTCTTATAAGTCAATTTTGGGTCACATTTTGGCTCTAATCAAACATGTAAGTGACTTCTCACAATATTAGAGTCACTTTGCACCTTATAAGAGTCACTTGCCAATATGTATTGGTACAATTAACATGTTAACATCATTTACTTGCAATAAGAAATCCTTTTACCACCTCTTAGTGCCACATTCATAGAAGTCAATTTTGGTCCACTTTTTGGTTCTAATTAAACATGTAAGTCACTTTTCACCATATTAGAGTCTCTTTGAACCCTATAAGAGTCACATTCCACCATATATACAACAATTTGATATCCTTTTACAACCTATTAATGCCACTTTTATACAAGTTAATTTTATTCCACATTTTGGTTGTAATCAACCATGTAAGTCACTTTTCACCATATTAGAGTCACTTTGCACCCTATAAGAGTCACGTGCACCATATATTGATACAATTAACATGTTAACATCATGTACATGCAATTAGACATCCTTTAACCACCTCTTGGTACCCCTTTCTTAAAAGTCGATTTTGGGTCACATTTTGGCTCTAATCAAACATGTAAGTGACTTCTCGCAATATTAGAGTCACATTGCACCTTATAAGAGTCACTTTCCATCATATATTGGTACAATTAACATGTTAACATCATGTACATGTAATTAGAAATCCTTTGAACACCTCTTAGTGCCACATTCATACAAGTCAATTTTGGTCCACATTTTGTTTCTAGTTAACCATATAAGTCATTTTTCACAATATTAGAGTGATTTTGCACCCTATACGCGTCACTTTCCACAATATATTTGTACAACTAACATTTAAACATCATATACATCCAATTTGACATCCTTAAACCACCTCTTAGTTCCACTTTCATACAGGTCAATTGTGTTCCACATTTTGGTTCTAATCAACCATGTAAGTCACTTTTCACCATAATAGAGTCACTTTGCACCTTATAAGAGTAACTTTCCACCATATATACAACAATTAACATTTTAACATCATTTACATCCAATTTGACATCCTTTTACCACATATTAATGCCACTTTCATACACGTTATTTTGTTCCACATTTTGGCTCTAATCGACCATGTAAGTTAGTTTTCACCAAATTAGAGTCACTTTGCACCCTATAAGAGTCACTTTCCACCATATGTTGATCAATTAACATTTTAACATCATGTACATGCAATTAGACATCCTTTAACCACCTTTTGGTACCCCTTTCTTACAAGTCAATTTTGGATCACATTTTGGCTCTAATCAAAAATGGAAGTGACTTCTCACAATATTAGAGTCACTTTGCACCTTATAAGAGTCACTTGCCAATATATATTGGTACAATTAAGATGTTAACATCATTTACATGCAATTAGAATTCCTTTTACCACCTCTTAGTGCCACATTCATAGAAGTCAATTTTGGGCCACATTTTGGTTCTAATTAAACATGTAAGTCACTTTTCACCATATTAGAGTCTCTTTGAACCCTATAAGAGTCACATTCCACTATATATACAACAATTTGATATCCTTTTACCACCTATTAATGCCACTTTCATACAAGTTAATTTTGTTCCACATTTTGGTTGTAATCAACCATGTAAGTCACTTTTCACCTTATTAGAGTCACTTTGCACCCTATAAGAGTCATTTGAACCATATATTGATACAATTAACATGTTAACATCATGTACATGCAATTAGACATCCTTTAACCATGTTATTCCCAAGGAACTAACAATGAGATTTACAAAAGGGGGTTGAATGTAAATCTCAAAACTTTTTCAAGTTTTGAGCAATTTCAAAGGCTAAGTGTTTTGATGAACAGTTGTGTGTGAATTGCTTTGGGCAGGTGTAGACATATATATATTTAAAACACCAATGTAAAGAACACAAAGGCTTTACAAACTTTTCTGGTGGATTTGTGGTTCCACCTGAGATGTGTATTTCAGAAAATCTGTGATTCAAAAGAATTGATCACAACTGCGTCCTAGTACAAACTAGATAATTTTCTCTCTATGCTTTTCTAAACAGCTCTGGAAAATTCACCATCTAATTACTAGCTGCAACTTGGTTTATATATTACCAAGTTTACAAGTGAAGACAAAAGTACAAATACAATTAAAAAGATTCTTCACATGTTTCTTCTTCATTTCTCTATCCAATGCAATCTAGGATAATCTGTGAATCTTTAAATACTTCTTTGTTTGCACCAGAATGGAAATGCTGCATTTTCTTGATTCCTCCAAGAGGCTACCACATTCCAATTGTCTCTGTCAACCCATGTGCCTCTGTCAGCTTATGAATTATCACTGTTAACTGCTATTGAACCGAACATTCGTTTAAGCTTTCATCCGTTGATGGCTTTATCCGTTGATGCATTAGCAGTTGAAGCTTTATCTGTTGATGCACTCATCCGTTGATGGATGTTATCCTTTGAAGCTTTAGAGACATCCGTTGAATTTTTGTTTCTCATCCGTTGAAGGCCTTTAATTTATCAGTTGATACTACTTCACTTATACAAAATTACAAGGCATGAAATATTTACAATTAGCCCTCCTATTTGCATATCCACTAGTAGTCAACATGACTTATAATTTCCCACAATCATCTAAGAATTATAACTTAAATACAGAAACTGAAATGTGCTACAATACTAAACTTATTTCTAAGTAAAGCTACTCCATCCACGGATAGCCAGAATGGTCTTATTCGTTGAGGCTATAAACACTAGATTTCTACTTAAGTGTTTTGTTTAACTTATCATCAAACTAATACACATATTCCTAACAAACCACCTATTGGTACCCCTTTCTTACAAGTCAATTTTGGGCCACATTTTGGCTCAAATCAAACATGTAAGTGACTTCTCACAATATTAGAGTCACTTTGAACCTTATAAGAATCACTTGCCATCATATATTGGTACAATTAACATGTTAACATCATGTACATGCAATTAGAATCCTTTTACCACCTCTTAGTGCCACATTCATACAAGTCAATTTTGGTCCACATTTTTGTTCTAATTAACCATGTAATTCACTTTTCACCAAATTAGAGTCATTTTGCACCCTATATGAGTCACTTTCCACCATATATTTGCACAATTAACATGTTAACATCATATACATCCAATTTGACATCCTTTACCACCTCTTAGTTCCACTTTCATACAGGTAAATTTTGTTCCATATTTTAGTTCTAATCAATTATGTAAGTCAATTTTCACCATATTAGAGTCACTTTGCACCTTATAAGAGTCATTTTCCACCATATATTGATCAATTAACATGTTAACATAATTTACATGCAATTAGACATCCTTTAACCACTCTAATCAAACATGTAAGTGACTTCTCACAATATTAGAGTCACTTTGCACCTTATAAAAGTCACTTGCCATCATATATTGGTACAATTAACATGCTAACATCATTTACATGAAATTAGAAATCCTTTTACAACCTCTTAGTGCCACATTCATACAGGTCAATTTTGGTCTACATTTTGGTTCTAATTAACCATGTAAGTCACTTTTCACCATATTACAGTTATTTTGCAATATATCTTGGTACCCATTTCTACAAGTCAGAATCCCTTTTAAAAGCTGAGTAGAGTCTAACCAAGGTAGAATAGCCTTCATTCAGAATTCTTTAAAGAGGCCAAGTCCTTTCCTCACTTCCTTTATACTTGAACACTAGCCTTTCTGGGAGCTGTTTGTATGCACTTATTCCCCTTACTTCCTCCCGCTCATCCAGATAGAGTTCAATATCTGTAAACTCTTTTATGTCACAAATGTGAACATAATCATCCTTTGAGGCTTGTGGCTTAGACTTAGGTTTATATTTCTGAGTAAATTTACTTGAGGTTAGGGGAGGTTTAGATTTGGATTTTCTTTTGAGTTTCTTTGGTGGTGGAGAGGTAGTTAGGAAGGTAGGCAAGTTGATGGTGTCCCAATGTAACACCCCCAAATCCGGGGTCGGGGATTCGGGTTGTCACGCTTCATTCCCCTTATCAATACTTAATCTTAACAGTCAACCAACTACTGCGTACTGTGACCCCACAATATACACACACACACCCCAAGTTATAGTCTTAGAGATGCATACCAAAAATAACACAAGTCATTTTATTCCACAATTATAAGTCATTACACCTCAAAAGGGTTTCTGAATAAATTTGCATATTCTTTGCCATTATTACAATTCATAATATACATAAGTCTGGTACATCAAAAGTTGAAAGCCTAGCCTACTGGTAGTTCCTACCTCAGCTACAACGGCATCAACGCCTACAGGAAACTGCGGAACGTTTCCTATCCGCTCACAAATTAGGATCTTGGTCCTGTTCATCTTGTCTATCTGTCGTTGTGTGATGAAAGAAGAAAGCAAGGGTGAGCAACAAGCCCACCGAAATAATATGTATAACAATATATGAGCATTCTCATAGTACTCAAGAAAGTCTTGGTTAAGAAGAAATGAACCAAGTTGATATCTTAACGCGACCAAGTCGCAAAATATTCAGTATATATGTATATATATACTTTTCAAAATCTTGGAAGTCCTCTTCCATGCATAATATACACAGAGTTCCAGTTTATAACTGTATAAAAATATCGTTGCAAGGTGATCTCATATATCTAACCTTGTCTCAACGTTTTTGTGAAAATCTTTGTCATGCATAAGATAATCATTAACCAGATATAAGTTGAAAAGATGAAGTTACAAGATACTCCAATATACTTATATCTTTTTCGAATACTACTTGAACTACCACCATTCAAGTTATAATTAGTTTCAAAAGTTCATCACATAGATGAGACTACAAGACAAGATTCGAATAGATTCAATCTTTGAATATCATTATAAATAATGAAGTTACGAGATACTTCATTAAGTCCCGATATATATATACACCTATATATATACATTTCATACACTCCTTGAAAATCTCTGTTATGAAAATTATAAACAGAGTTGCAATATCCAATGAATTTGGAAAGGAGAAAACCTTGGCATAAACCTGATATCTTGCTGATCAGGCAAAAATACCAATAAGTAACCTTTTCTACTAGTAGATGGACGAATTCCCCACTAGTCATCATCCTGGCCGCAGTAGGACCTTATGCTGGACTGCCACTCAGCCACTTACATATTTGATGGACTCCCACTGAGCCACTTACACTTTCATGGACGCCCACTAAGCCCATTTTGCTTATGCCGACTCAAATAGATGAACTTACTTCCCGAACGATGGGCAAGTAATCAAGATGTTTCGCAAAACAACAACCTCATTGCGAATGTAAAATACACCACTGAGCCGGATCCCTTAGGTTTTGAGCGAGTATTTAAATCCCCTTCGAAAGGAAGATCTTAAATATATAAATGAGTTTTGGGATCCGCTCTAACTCTTAAAAATCATTTTGAAGACTCGAAAACATTTTTAAGAATGTTTGGAGTAATGCTGATTTAATGAAATAAATCAGTCCCGATATATTAGAAAATATCTGAATATTATTATTATTTAAATAATATTCCCATAAGGATAATCTCTATATAAATAATTTGAAGTAGAAGTTTTACAACTCATACTTGAAATGAATATTAAATAACCAAAGATATACTTATACGAAAGTACTATCTTTATTTGAATAATCGAAAATAAGTTTGATTATCGAAACATTATTCTTTAATAAAATAAAGAATATTATTTAATAAATAAGCGGAGTCATAAGTCCTCAATAAAATATTCAAAATAATATTTATTAAATAAAATAAACGGAGTCATAAGTCCTCGAATTAATATTCAACTAATATTCATTAACTAAAATAAACCGAGTCATAAGTCCTCGAATGAATATTCAAACTAATATTCATTAAATAGAATAAACAGAGTAATAAGTCCTCGAATGAATATTCAACTAATATTCATTAAATAAAATAAACCGAGTGATAAGTCCTCGAATGATTATTCAAACTAATATTCATTAAATAAATAAGCGGAGTCATAAGTCCTCGAATGAATATTCAAAGTAGTATTCATTAAATAAATAAGCGGAGTCATAAGTCCTCGAATGAATATTCAGAATAATATTCATTAAATAAAATAAAGCTATCGAATAAACCTTATTCGATTAATAGTTTTGAAACTATATCAATAAATATATATAAATATATATATATAATATACTCGGGAACATCGACTCCCGGTTTTAGAAAATGTTCACCTTTGGGTCCCCTATCCTAAGGGTACACGCAATTACTGATTATCTCTAGCATAGGTATTATGCAACTTATAAGCATTGAAATCAACAGATAGATAACCAGATTACAAAACAGACATGCATATATATACCATCTCAGCATGCTTCAATATATCGCAAAATTTGCTAATTAACCAACATTCATCTATCACAAGATAATGCATATACATATATACATCACCACAACAGTATAACAGGTAGAAAACTTGCATGAGTGCTCCCGGATAGACTTAGGCTTAGAGTGGGTCCGATAACCTATGAACAACAACATAAGTTGGAATTAAACCCCGGTCGCTTAAGAAACTAGACTTTAACCAATTGAACCCTAACGTTCGCTTATGGTCACTCATATGCTTAACGAATCACCTAAGTCGTTCGAGTACCCTCGGCACCACCATTTTTAATAAATTAACCATTAAGAATTTTTAAGCGATTCTTTCGCGAGTACCTTACCAACTGCCTAATCAACTGAACATAATTGTTTCATACCCCAATTAGTCATTTAAAGTCCTTAACCAAGGTTTCAAAGTAAGGCAAGGGGTAATGGTTCGGTCGTGAAACGCCGTTACTTAAAACGGTCGTTTCTCCTAAACCGTACATCGGATTCAAACGAACCACATATTAAAACGAAGCTCGTAACATGAACTATCTAATCATGGCAATGGTCAAAACCTAACAGTGAGTTCACGGGTCCTAATGTTAAGAACAAAAACAGTCTAGGGTAATCGGACATTACGACGACTATGTTTACGCGATTACCAATTTCGTACAACTCCAATTCAATTCACAAACAACCCACAATCATCACCATTCCACCATCATTAAACCACAATACAATATCATTCAACCATAACTCAATATCTCAACTTATTCATCTAAACCAAGTCAAAAAAATGGCCAAGAACTTTAAATCCAACAAGTATCACTCCTAACTCCAAAATCAACAAAACCACTTACTAAACAAAGCTCTAAACATGATTACACACCCATTACACTAACCCATCATCTAAACATTAGGAAATCCAAACAACAAAACTTAAGACTAAGATCATGAAGAGTTATACCTTCCTTGAAGCTTTTAATCCATGAAAGATCCTTGGAATGCTCATGGAAGCCTTAATCTAACCTCCTACAAGCTTGATCTTTCAAAGAAATCAAGAACACAAAAATTAATTTCAAGAAAGTACTATTCACCATCTTCTTGAATAATTTATATGAAATGCTAGGAAAGGATTTTGAAGCTAAGATTCCTAGGAAGTATGTAATTTAACTAGGAGAAGCTAGGATAATTACCTTGTAAATTAGCAAGTGGAGGAGCTTGGACTTCCCTTTTTCTAAGAAAGAAGCCGAGAGCTTCATGAAGAAAAGAGAGGAAATGAATTTTTTTTGCTTGCTTGGTGTATTTGTGTGGTGTTTTGTTAGCTTGGTTGGTTTATTATTTACCATGGTAAATAATGCTTGGCTACAAATCAACCAACAAAACAATCTCACTTGTCATGCTTATGTCACCTTTCTTATGTCATCCATTTGCCACATGTCTTTGTCTTGTGGTTTGATGATGTCACAATCCTTGGCTTCTTGTACAAGCTTGTCTCTTGGTCGCTTATTTATTTTACGGTTCGCTTAACTTTCGTTCGCGTTTATCGTTCGAGGGATCATATCCGGGATCTTATTACTTGGGCTTCCCCTAAACCTTTCTCAATATTTTATATTCCATTTATGATCCTCTCTTAAAATACTTGAATTTAAATCCTTTTTATCATGTTACCTTATACTCAATTCTTTCTGTATCTGGTAGATTTCCGGGAAAAATCAAAGTGTTCGAATTTGGATTCTGACGATCTTTACATACACTTATATATCATATAGAGTACTAATAAGATCTCAGAATAACAATAAAAGAACCCCTACATAGTGTGGCATGAAAAGTTTTTCTTATTCAGCATAATCAGCAAAATCACTATTCATAAGGGTTTCAAAAAAATTCCAAAAATTGGGGTTATTACAGTCTCCCCTCTTTAAAAGGATTCTGTCCCGGAATCAGAGAGAAAATAAATAGGGATACTTTCTTAGCATTGCACTTTCTAACTCTCAAGTAAATTTTCCCACATTGTGGTTCTTCCATCAAACTCTGAATAGTTTGATAACCCTTCTCCTAAGCACTTGTTCCTTTTTCAATCTATAACCCTTCCTGGTTGCTCCATATAGGTTACGTCCGGTTGCATGTCTATGCGCTCATATGCCCCTATTTATCTGGCATCCGAATTACACTTCCTTAACATTGATACGTGAAACAAATTATGACTTGCTACATGTTCAGGGGTAGGGCTAGCTCATATGCTAACTTCCCAATACGTCTTAATATATCCAAGGGTCCAACAATTTGTGGACTTAGCTTTCCTTTCTTTCCGAACCTCATCAATCCTTTCCAAGGGATACCTATAACATTACTAGGTCCCCTATTTCATACTCTTTGTCCTTTCGAGTCAAATCAGCATACCTCTTATGTCCATCTTGGGTTACTACCAGCCGTCCTCTGATTAGATCTATTATATCCCTGGTCCTTTGGACTACTGCGGGTCCGAGCATCTTGCGCTCTACAACTTCATCCTAATATAAGGGAGATCGACATTGTCTTCCCTCAAGGATCTCATAAGGCGACATCTCGATAATGACATATGATCTATTGTCGTGAGAAAACTCAATCCGCGTTAAGTGATCATTCCAAATTCTTTCAAGTATATTGCACAGACTCTCATTATAGCTTTTAGCATTAGAGCTTTTGCTTCTCAATACCCATTCTTTTCCAGTTCGTAATCGCTACTACCTTCCGTTCCTAATATTATACTGGTTATACTTTTGCTCGTTAGCGTTCTATAACCTTTTAATAACCACATCAACCTTAGTATCACGAATGTGTTTCCATTCCGAATACCACCATAACTTTACTACTCCTTTTTTAGCTGTTTCTATTTTCCAAAATTTGATCAATCATATAGAAGTAAGGGAATTTGTTGAGAGATCACTATGATCATGAACACTTGTTCTATTACATAGTTAGTACAGAAGGTGGCTAGCCTTTAGTACTTGACAAGCAATTAAATAACATGTGGTATCCTACTAGGCTTCTATCACACAGATAGATAGTCTTTTGGCAATACATCCCCTTCTGGAAGGGTTGTTCTTCTCAGCTTACATGTAATGAAAAGAAGAGAAAAGAACAAACTGAAGAGAATTGTATATACGTAAAAAAATTTATTGCCATAAAATATCTGGCTTGGAATCTACCTCTGAACTATAGAGGTTTGTCATAGGAGAACAAAATATATATGTATTTATATCAAAATCAAGTATTATAGCATCGTATTTCACATGCCTAAATATTTTCGCTATTCCGTCCATCATTCTATGGACCCATGCTCTTCCTCGAGCTTATACACAATCATCTTTGAAACTCCCTCGATATCGAAAATCGAATCTGGGATCTCATTCTAGACATCATCATTACTAGAATTCTATGCTTGCACTGCAACCTTCCTCGTATAATAATACGACTCTCTATTGATAAGCAGGAATAAATATTCAATAGGTAAATAATCGACCTAGTATTTCTACCAAAGATAACTTATACGTCAACACGACCCGATTAGTGGTACTCAATCTCAACATCCATTCCAATACAACTCTCACGGTTGTAATCAGCTTATTACTCGCAGAATCATTGCTGCATTACTATGGTCCACCACTGACCTACTGTCGTCATTCACTTTCCATGAAATCTTAATATCTAACCATACGGAGTCCATACATGTCGTATAGAATTCTTCTAAGGAGTTAACATAATCACCATTCATAATTCATGAAGAACACTCCAAATTCTGACATACTTTCATGACATGAAGCAGATAAAATTGCAGAAGAGTTTCAATCAAAACAATGATAGCAGGTTAATACCATTCTTAATCATATGCCTTAAATAGAGGACTTAACTCAAAGGTTCGTCTAGTCCTTTTTGAAACATGGTCCTGGCTTATCTCAAGATAGTACCTTCTGAGATAGATAGCCCGCTCATGGCAATTACACGAGTTAAACCTTTACCAACTACTATTACGGTTGGGTATTGCACAGTCATCAGAAGGAATGTCAATCTTCCAAACCATAATACAACCTTCACAGCTTTAACCATCATCACTGTATTCCTTTGGCACAAGCGTCTATAATTATCCTCTTACCTTTAAGGTGTCGGCCACCTGTTTGGCCTTTCCTGATAGTAAAATTTCCTTACAGTCAATGTCATTTTAACCACCTCCAAATAAATTTTCTACCTCATTTCAATCACTGCTTATGTGAAGATGTTTTCCTTAAAATTTGGTGAGTAAAAAAAAATATCACCATTTTTCCATAAGTTATTGCCTCAGTCTTTAGAGGTTAATCACTGTCACGACTGACTCTCAATCATACTTAGAACATCCTTTATCTTAGGTCCTAATTGCCCTGAACAATTTTGACCTTTACTGGTTCGATCCATACTTTCTCGTGGTTTAACACGTGCCCCACTTGTCATCATTATAATTACGTCATATTTCCTTTATCAACATTTCTATTCTTGAGAATTTTGAATATTACCTTTCTCCTTGTAAAACCTCTAAGGTTATCCTTGAATCGTTCCTCCTGTATTCCCTAGATACATGGCATATCAAGATACCATTTATTAATACCAGAATCATTGTCTATATACTTCTGAAAAATTTCTCCACTGATTCTTAAAGGTTGTTATTACCTTAATCCTTTCCAATTCATACTGTCAAACTCATACTATCCCTATTAAGGGTGAAATGCCAACCTTTATGCATTCCCCTAGGATTCATTTTAAATTACCGATGTTGTATCCTTAATTCCACCTTTAGAAAAAGTACATGCATCCTTCCATGGATAAATCAAGTCATATATCCCTGATGAGGGTGTCTTATTCAATCATTCCTACCTTGATAGTATATGCCTAATTTTACAATAACATTTGTATTCAAAATGAGGTCAATCAATATGGCCTCCAAAAGATAACAACGGTTATCCGCTTTTCTTGCCTAATTTGGTAACGATAACAAGGATGTTCTGGAAGATATTGGTCGTGTTCAACGTGAACTTCTTCTTAATAATTCCTTATTTACTTTTGTTGTTTATCTCAACAGTCATCTCAATGTTGGGATATCTATCATACATGGCGTCTCCCTTTCTGGGTATCAAGCCACCGGTCTTACACTTCACATTGTTGAAGGTCACTTCCTTCATCCAATTTTCCTAATTTCTTACTTCCTTGTCTCCTCAGTCTATCTGCGTCTCATTATTTATCCTTCGAACTATCTCAAGGTTTCCTCGAATCCTCCCAACTTATAGAGGATAAAATATATGTATCTCTTATTCCTTCAATCATCAACTTTAACTCATGGTGAATCACCCTCATCCTGACGATTACATACTTTTCTATTTCTATTGCTACGAGTCTTTAGGGTTTCCTCATACCCAACTCCCTTATCATTCCTCAAACTCTATTGCCTTTATATTCCTTTCCACTTCAGTTTCTTTTTATTTTCCTTTCTCTTATCATTATTTCATGAACCCACTAATCATTGACTTCAAACATCACATCGTTCTGGGATTCTTGTCATCGGAACGAATCTTGACAACTTTTACAACTTAGCTTCATATTTCATCATACTCGTCCGCCTTTGTTCTGGCTCTAAAGCTTTTACACTATCTCCATAACCTTGTGAATTACTTTCCCGAAAACAATTGACTAACTTTTAGTCAGTTTATTCTAACCTCTGGCTCCGTGCCTTTCTTGGTCTTTCACCAGCGGGTGGCCTCTCTCTTAGGAGGGTAAGTGACAAAAACAGTCTTTTGTGATTCGTCCATCATTTAGAATCTCAAATGATTCCTATATTTTCTTTAGCCAGGCTCTTGCCTCTACTGGGTTCGCTTGTTCCTTGAAACTCTGAGAGCTTACCGACTTAAAGGTCCTGAAAGAAATTCCCACCGCACTGTCTCATCAGGGTGGTGGTTGGGGATAATAGTCTAAGTTCGTTTTAGACAGGTCCATGAATTGCCATATAGGAGTACCATCTCGGGTCTCCTTTCCTTACTCGACTTTCTGTTTCCTTAGTATGAGATGTTTCATCCTTCTCACATACTTGGGGTTATCTTATACGTTAAAATCCTTATTTTCCACTTCATTATGTTATGGGCTCCTTCTTTCTTAATGGCAACCTCCCTGACTATCACATTCAGGGTTTTCCCTAAATCTTATTCCTCGAGCTATGGATTTCATCTAAGATCCAGTCCTTAAGCTCTTAAACGTTTGGAACCCAAATTCTGTAGGAATACCTCGTTATTCCCTTATCATCTTTCTTGGTATTAATCTCTTCTCCAGTCATTGACTTTCTGCCTTCATTCATCACTTTTTCTTGGCACAATATGATCTATTTCGATAATTTGGGCTGTATTGCAATCTCAAACAGCGTTTCGGTACCGGCTCCGGTTGCGTTCACTTCTATTTCCATTTTCTCAAAATCTCTTATCAACTCTCTTAGAGACAATATCATCTTGAGTTTCTCCTTTCTACTAAGGGCATTAGCCACCATTTTGGCTTTCCCTGGATGATAAAGAATCTCATAATCATAATCCTTGATTAGCTCTAACCACCTCATTTTGCGCATGTTGAGCTCTTTCTACATGAAAAAGCACTAGAGCACTTATGGCTTGTGTAAATCTCGCACTTCTCTCCATACAAGTAGTGCCTCCAATCTTTAGGGCAAAACTATTGCCACGAGCCCAAGCTCAAGGGTGGGGATATCGAATTTTATATTCCCTTAATTGTCTTGATGCGTACGCGATTACCTTGTTGTGCTGTATAAGAAGCACCCTAATTCCTTATGCGAAGCGTCACTACAAATCACAAAATCTCCTTTTCCATCTGGCAACGCCAACATAGGGGCCGTCACCAACCTTTGCTTCAGTTCTTAAGAGATGTTCTCGCATTTCTCTATCTATTCGAACTTCTCAGTCTTACGAGTAAGCCGCGTTAAAGGGGCTACTATCTTTACAAACTTGAACGAACCTCCGGTAGTGACTGACCAATCCTACCTCTGGTAGTCGCCCTAACCATGGTCATCAATTCCTCAGTGGTCCTTTATTCATTCTTGTCAGGATCCTTCACGACATCCTTCTCAGCAATAATCCCTTCTAGGACAACATCCTTAACCACTACATCCTCAATATGAACATCATCCGGTCCCGTGTTAGGACGCTCTATCGGATCCACAATCTGATCTCCAATACCTAATAAAATATCATCGCGTTGTTGATCCTCAACCTCAGGGTTCGGAGTCCCGCTACCATATACGATAACGAACTACGCCTCTATCAAGATATTTATAAGGGTTCCCCTAAGGGTTTTAACTGTCAGTACTACGTTAGGTAGCCCGACTATGAACTTGGCAAGAGTTCTTATTATCTTAGTGAACTTATTATTTTAGCGTCATATCATCTCTGAGGTTTATAACGATTAGCTCTGATACCACTTCTGTAACACCCCCAAATCCGGGGTCGGGGATTCGGGTTGTCACGAGTTCCATTCCCCTTATCAATATTTTATCTTAACAGTCAACCAACTACTGCGTACTGTGACCCCACAATATACACACACACACCACAAGTTATAGTCTCTGAGATGAATACCAAAAATAAAACAAGTCATTTTATTCCACAAATATAAGTCATTACACCTCAAAAGGGTTTCTGAATAAATTTGCATATTTTTTGCCATTATTACAATTCATAATATACATAAGTCTGGTACATCAAAAGTTGAAAGCCTAGCCTACTGGTAGTTCCTGACTCAGCTACAACGGCATCAACGCCTATAGGAAACTGCGGAACATTTCCTATCCGCTCACAAATTGGGAGCTTGGTCCTGTTCATCTTGTCTATCTGTTGTTGTGTGATGAGAGAAGAAAGCAAGGGTGAGCAACAAGCCCACCGAAATAATATGTATAACAATATATGAGCATTCTCATAGTACTCAAGAAAGTCTTGGTTAAGAAGAAATGAACCAAGTTGATATCTTAACGCGACCAAGTCACAAAATATTCAGTATATATGTATATATATATACTTTTCAAAATCTTGGAAGTCCTCTTCCATGCATAATATACACAGAGTTCCAGTTTATAACTGTATAAAAATATCGTAGGAAGGTGATCTCATATATCTAAGCTTGTCTCAACGTTTTTGTGAAAATCTTTGTCATGCATAAGATAATCATTAACCAGATATAAGTTGAAAAGATGAAGTTACAAGATATTCAAATATACTTATATCTTTTCCGAATACTACTTGAACTACCACCGTTCAAGTTATAATTAGTTTCAAAAGTTCATCACATAGATGAGACTACAAGACAAGATTTGAATAGATTCAATCTTTGAATATCATTATAAATAATAAAGTTACGAGATACTTCATTAAGTCCCGATATATATATACACTTATATATACATTTCATACACTCTTTGAAAACCTTTGTTATGAAAATTATAAACAGAGTTGCAATATCCAATGAATTTGGAAAGGAGAAAACCTTGGCATAAACCTGATATCTTGTTGATCAGGCCAAGATACCAATAAGTAAACTTTTCTACTAGTAGATGGACGAATTCCCCCGCTGGTCATCACCCTGGCCGTAATAGGACCTTATGCTGGACTGCCAGTCAACCACTTTCGCATTTGATGGACTCCCACTGAGCCACTTACACTTTCATGGACGCCCACTGAGCCCATGTTGCTTATGCCGACTCAAATAGATGAACTTACTTCCCGAACGATGTTTCTCAAAACAACAACCTCGTTGCGAATGTAAAATACACCACTGAGCCGGATCCCTCAGGTTTTGAGCGAGTATTTAAATCCCCTTCGAAAGGAAGATCTTAAATATATAAATGAGTTTTGGGATCCGCTCTAACTTTTAAAAATCATTTTGAAGACTCGAAAACATTTTTAAGAATGTTTGGAGTAATGCTAATTTAATGAAATAAATCAGTCCCGATATATTAGAAAATATCTAAATATTATTATTTAAATAATATTCCCATAAGCATAATCTCTATATAAATAATTTGAAGTAGAAGTTTTACAACTCATACTTGAAATTAATATTGAATAACCAAAGATATACTTATACGAAAGTACTATCTTTATTTGAATAATCGAAAATAAGTTTGATTATCGAAACATTATTCTTTAATAAAATAAAGAATATTATTTAATAAATAAGCGGAGTCATAAGTCCTCAAATGAATATTCAAAATAATATTAATTAAATAAAATAAACGGAGTCATAAGTCCTCGAATGAATATTCAACTAATATTCATTAAATAAAATAAACCGAGTCATAAGTCCTCGAATGAAAAATTCAAACTAATATTCATTAAATAGAATAAACAGAGTCATAAGTCCTCGAATGAATATTCAACTAATATTCATTAAATAAAATAAACCGAGTCATAAGTCCTCGAATGAATATTCAAACTAATATTCATTAAATAAATAAGCGCAGTCATAAGTCCTCGAATGAATATTCAAAGTAATATTCATTAAATAAATAAGCGGAGTCATAAGTCCTCGAATGAATATTCAGAATAATATTCATTAAATAAAATAAAGCTATCGAATAAACCTTATTCGATTAATAGTTTTGAAACTATATCAATAAATATATATAAATATATATATATATATAATATACTCGGGAACATCGACTCCCGGTTTTAGAAAATGTTCACCTTTGGGTCCCCTATCCTAAGGGTATACGCAACTATTGCTTATCTCTAGCATAGGTATTATGCAACTTATAAGCATTGAAATCAACAGATAGATAACCAGATTACGAAACAGACATGCATATATATACCATCTCAGCATGCTTCAATATATCGCAATATTTGCTAATTAACCAACATGCATCTATCACAAGATAATGCATATACATATATACATCACCACAACTGTATAACGGGTAGAAAACTTGCCTGAGTGCTCCCGGATAGACTTAGGCTTAGAGTGGGTCCGATAACCTATGAAAAACAACATAAGTTGGAATTAAACCCCGGTCGCTTAAGAAACTAGACTTTAACCAATTGAACCCTAACGTTCGCTTATGGTCACTCCTATGCTTAACGAATCACCTAAGTCGTTCGAGTACCCTCGGCTCCACCATTTTTAATAAATTAAACATTAAGAATTTTAAAGCGATTCTTTCGCGAGTACCTTACCGATTGCCTAATCCACTAAACTTAATTGTTTCATACCCCAATTAGTCATTTAAAGTCCTTAACCAAGGTTTCAAAGTAAGGCGAGGGGTAATGGTTCGGTCGCGAAACGCCGTTACTTAAAACGGTCATTTCTCCTAAACCGTACATCGGATTCAAACGAACCACATATTAAAACGAAGCTCGTAACATGAACTATCTAATCATGGAAATGGTCAAAACCTAACAGTGAGTTCACGGGTCCTAATGTTAAGAACAAAAACAGTCTAGGATAATCGGACATTACGACGGCTATGTTTACGCGATTACCAATTTCGTACAACTCCAATTCAATTCACAAACAACCCACAATCATCATCATTCCACCATCATTCAACCACAATACAATATCATTCAACCATAACTCAATATCTCAACTTATTCATCTAAACCAAGTCAAAAATGTGGCCAAGAACTTTAAATCCAACAAGTATCACTCCTAACTCCAAAATCAACAAAACCACTTACTAAACAAAGCTCTAAACATGATTACACACCCATTACACTAACCCATCATCTAAACATTAGGAAATCCAAACAACAAAACTTAAGACTAAGATCATGAAGAGTTATACCTTCCTTGAAGCTTTTAATCCATGAAAGATCCTTGGAATGCCCATGGAAGCCTTAATCTAACCTCCTACAAGCTTGATCTTTCAAAGAAATCAAGAACACAAAAATTAATTTCAAGAAAGTACTATTCACCATCTTCTTGAATGATTTATAGGAAATGCTAGGAAAGGATTTTGAAGCTAAGATTCCTAGGAAGTATGTAACTTAACTAGGAGAAGCTAGGATAATTACCTTGTAAATTAGCAAGTAGAGGAGCTTGGACTTCCCTTTTTCTAAGAAAGAAGCCAAGAGCTTCATGAAGAAAAGAGAGGAAATGAATTTTTTTGCTTGCTTGGTGTATTTGTGTGGTGTTTTGTTAGCTTGGTTGGTTTAGAATTTACCATGGTAAATAATGCTTGGCTAGAAATCAACCAACAAAACAATCTCACTTGTCATGCTTATGTCACCTTTCTTATGTCATCCATTTGCCACATGTCTTTGTCTTGTGGTTTGATGATGTCACAATCCTTGGCTTCTTGTACAATCTTGTCTCTTGGTCGCTGATTTGTTTTACGGTTCGCTTAACTTTCGTTCGCGTTTATCGTTCGAGGGATCATATCCGGGATCTTATTACTTGGGCTTTCCCTAAACCTTTCTCAATATTTTATATTCCATTTATGATCCTCTCTTAAAATCCTTGAATTTAAATCCTTTTTATCATGTTACCGTATACTCAATTCTTTCTATATCTGGTAGATTTCCGGGAAAAATCAAAGTGTTTGAATTTGGATTCTGACGATCTTTACATACACTTATATATCATATAGAGTACTAATAAGATCTCAGAATAACAATAAAAGAACCCCTACATAGTGTGGCATGAAAAGTTTTTCTTATTCAGCATAATCAGCAAAATCACTATTCATAAGGGTTTCAAAAAAAATCCAAAAATTGGGGTTATTACACCCAATCAATAGGTTCCTCTTTAGGGATGATTGGTTCACCATGGACATTTATACTAGGATCAGTAACAAAAGGTTCAGGAATGGAAGGTAGTGGTTTAGATTTTGATTGGGTTTCTTCAGTGTCATCTCCACTTTTCCTTTTTGCATTGGCCTTCTTTCTGTTCCCTTTCTGCCAGTCCTTTCTTTCCTCCACACTCTCTTCAACCACATTCCCCATATCCATATTTCTGCTTTCAATCTTGTCTTCTTCACTCTTATCTTCCATCTTCTTATTTTCTTCATCCTGACTTGACTTTAGCTGTTTTTCAAGCTCTTCTTGTGCTCTTTTGTCAGCCTTCAGCTTTTTAGCTTCTTCCTTTAACCTCATGGTTTCTTCCCTCTTGGCTTTTGAGAATTTGGGATGTCCTTGCATCACACAGATACTCTTTCCCTCTCTATAAATGATAGCCATATTCATTCTTTCCACTACATCATTGGTTTATTTGTGCTTTATGATGCTGCCACCCAAAACTTTGTCTTCATCAGGTTTTGGAAGAAGAAAATCTACTTCTTTTGATTGACTAAAGTTTAGAGGGTTCTTTGTAGAGTCCCTGTTGAATCTAGTGGATGGCTTGAGTACCATGGGTTTCAAATTCCTGAAGGAAGTTTCTCCAACCTTATTCCTCCTTACTGTCTTGTGCTCCATAATGATTGGCTCAACCTTTGTGCTATGTTTCACAGATAATGATTTTGAGGTTGTAGAGCCAAACACTTGTTGCATCCTTTCATCAATTTGTCTCCTTTGCTCTTTCACCTTCATCTCAGCTGCTGCTAGCTGGATTAGATCAATTGCATCAAGCTTTCCTTTGATTTGAAGTGTTGGAGAAGTAGTGATGGCAGGAACTAACACTTTGGATATTTGAATGTTTGTAGATGTCTCCCCTCCCCCTTCTTTATTCTCCCCCTTTTTGTTATCATCAAGGAGAGGAGTCAAGCCTTGTGCTTTAGCCAGTTGCATGAGTAGACTTGTCTGAGACTGTTGATTTTGAAGAATGGTGACCACAGAGTTTTCAATGACATGAACTCTGTCCTTCAACTTGGCCAGCCTCTTTTCAGCATCTGATTCTCTCCTTAGTCTCAGTAACAAGTCCTGCATGGTACCATAGGGCATGACTGAATCCAGCTTCTCAGAATTGTAGGACTTTAAGTCAGCTATATCCTTCTTGAGCTCATCCACACTCAGATTCTGCCTTAATTGTTGGAGCTTCATGAGATGTAGAGAATCTAGGTGGGCTTGAAGAAGAGCCTTGGTACCGGCATTGGAGGTGTTCTGAATGGCTCTTTGGATTGACATGATTTGTTTGACTAAGGAGACATTGAATTGTCCTGGTGTTGACTCCTTTGTCAATGCCCATTCAGGTAAGTCTGGAATAGAACTTGGGCCTTCATCTCCCCCTAAGTTCATGCTTCCATCAAATGAAACAGAGTCATCATCATTAGAATTTACTCCAAATTCTTCAGATGGCTCACCAGCTGTAGAAGGCATCAAGTTGACAGCAGCTTTATCCCTTTTTAGAGATTCTGAAGTATGTACTAGATTTAAGGTCCTTTCTGCCTCCTCATTGAGAGAGATATGTCCTAAGTCCAATCATGTATGAGGATTTAGGAATAACTTTTATGTAATCTGTTTCGATTTCATTGATATTAATAAAAGACTTGTTTTGTTTTTATTGCGGGCTCTATCTATTTAAATGTTTAAATAAGATATACCACAGTTTAGAGTAAAGCTTTTTATGGATTGTGATGAGATCATAATAATGAGACCTAAAAGATAATAACTCTAAACTTAAATAGTTCCTGGTCGTAGGATTACTAACTGGTAATTAATAATCTGCAAAGATCGGTACATACTATGCTTGCTTCATTATGAAGGATGTTTGTTCTCATAGACATTTGTGTGGTGACACTATAGCTAGTATGGAGGTGCTTATTATAGAATAAGTTCACTGAACATGACTCACACAACTGAACAACTGATGGAGTTCACTCATGTGTCAGCAGTTGTTCACATAGTGATAGTTGTACAAGTATCCTTAGACTTGAGGTCATCATAGTCATCTTGTGTACACTGAACTATGCTTTGGTTTAGTTCTTAGTCTCAAGGGACAATTATAAGGGCTCTACTGGGTATAGGAATTTGTACATGAAGATAGTATATGATCAATAAAGGATCTACCCCTTCCAGTGAAGGAAGAGAATGTTCAATGTTGATTCACTTATGCTAGTTCAGGAATATTTGGCCAGAGGGAATGAAATTAGAAAGGAGTTTCTAATTCACATTAAATAGAACTAAACATAGTGAATGAGAAAGGAAGTGATTAAATAAGATAGGCTTGACACAAGTTCCATGCCTTGTATTTAATCGTGACATTGCAGGGTAGAAGGAATTGATTGTACGGTAACTACTCACTGAATAGGTTCTTGGTATTCTAAGCAGTGAATTCGTATTATCCGGATAGTCGCGATATGCTGAGAAGTATCACTCACGATGTAGAATAAATATGATTAATTAATTAATCATATTTAATGAATTAGAGAATTTATATAAATAATGATAAAATAGTTTTATTATTATTTATTTCTACTACTGGCTTAATATTGAACCTACAGGGTCACAACATAAAAGAGAATGATTTAATAGTGGAAGAATTAATTAATAATGGCTGATAATTATTTATTTATGAAATAAATAATTAATTGGCAAATTTAATAATTGATTAAATGAGATTTAATTGATTATAAATTAATTAAGAAAAGGTTCTTAATATTATTAATTAAGAATTTAATTTTTGGAAATTAAATCAAGTGAGAGAATTATTTCTAAAGAGTTTAGAAAAAGGATTAATAATTAAAAGGTGTTTTAATTATTAGTGAGAATAATAAAGGGTTAATAATAATAATATTTTATGGGAAAATTTTCAGCTGAAAATTTTGCCTATAAATATACTATTATAGACCTTATTTTTGCCTCAACCAAAAAGATTTACAAAATCCTAATTCTCTCTATCTCCTCCTCATTCATTACGTCGTTTTCTTGGTGGATACCGGTTGAGTGCTTCACTTGAGGAGCAGCTGCTAAGGATCTCCGTTCATCGTTTTTGGATCACCATTAAAGACCTCCATCTTTCCATTAACGTAAAGCTTCTTAAGGTAAATATACTGAACTACGAATTAAATATTATTATTCGCATGGATCCTGCGAAGGGTTTCGGTTTTTTTTAAGATTTAAATTTATGTTTTCGCTGCGTTTATGTGCTAAAAACCCTTCAATGGCATCAGAGCTACTTGCGAAAAGTTTTTAATTCGTTTATGTGTTTAACTGTTTTCGATATATGAGCAGGTACGTGATTCGCCATGATTTGATGTTGATATAATATGCTTATATATGCATGGTTTTGAATATATGATATTCATGTGAGTTGTATAATCAAAAGATGATTATGTAATCTGTATATATACTGTTATATACATGATTTATGTTTGTTCTAATTATGAGAATCATATTAGATACGGATTCTGAATTGGCTGCTGTAGATTTGCTGAAATCTGGGTCTAGTGTCCGATTTACGCAAACGAATACCCTATTCCATAGGTAAACGAGCGTCTGAACAAAACTGATAGCTAAAGCTATCCACAACTCGTCTGTAATGCGTTTGACGTCGTTTACTGCCCGTAAACAGTGATTCTAGTTTTTCTGATTTGATTCTGATTTTTCTGATTTTTGTCATATTTTCTTTTTATGATTAGATCATGGATAATATGATATGTTAAGATCAGATTATGTGTTTTAACACGCTTTTATGTGTTGTATGAGCATGGTGGATGGTTATGGCCTTTCGACCTTAGTGTAATGGTTTTGGTTTTGATTTTAAATACGACTTGCATGTCGTCAATCTTTGTAATCATAAAACTCGAATGTAACTCGAGTTATTCTTGTAAGTTCATTAGATTAGTTTTACTTTCAATCATGTAATGTAATTTAAGACTCGAGAAGGTTATCCAATGGAGGTGATACAAAGAAGAAGACGAGGCATACAAGAAGTCTAAACAAAGAAGAAGACTTATGTAATAAGTAGTTGTATTTATTTCCATCACCATATTAGATTGACCTTGATATTTATCATGAGCTTGATAAAGATCACATAGGATGGGGCCATAACCAAACATAATTACTTTATTGCACTTTACATTTACTTGTTTATTTAATTTTATATATGAGATATATGCTTATGTTTACCATGCGATGATAGATTTAAGTGAACTTAAATCAATATAAGGCGTGCTCTAGAAATCTAGAATAGGAATCATTTCTTGACTTGATAATAAATATTATGAATACGATCATGAGATTCTTGTGTTTATGAAACACGTAATTGAATATGAATTTTCAATATTGAGAGAAAGGATGATTCTGTCAATAACAGATTTCTATCTGTAAGAAAGGGTTATTAAGTGACGCCTCTTGATAATGCTCCACCCGATCTGGGAATCATCTGATTATCGATTATTGATTTGAAATATTTAATTTAAAAGGAAGAATCTCTTTATAATATGATTATGATTGTAACATAATATAATCCCTCTAAAATTAAATAATATCAAGTAGTAATTGGCCAATGACACAACGGGCTTGTGTCGGTCATAGCCTTCCAACATGGTAGAAAGTGGTTCTTATTTTTAAATTAGTGTCGTTTCGTGCTACACCCGAGGGCTTTGATTTCGAAATAAGAAATACTTATCTATTACATAGAGATGTGTACATTGAATTAGAATCTAAAGGTCGTACGTGCTACAGTCGTGGGTCGTTGGAGACTGATTCAATTGTACAAAATGTTGGGTTAGACTTGACTTAGAATATTGAGTTTGTCGTGCCATAGCCGTGACTCAATTATTCAAGAGGCTAAAATTATATTAGGGAATAACATAAGATGTAATTGACAAGAGTTGTCTGCCTATTGAACATCACATGACGTTTCGTGCCACAGCCGAGGTTGTGTGATGGAATGTAGGATCCCTATTCCCACTAGCATTATGAATGCTTAATTTTCACTTAAGGGGTTAAAAAATTACATAAACTAGTGGGAGACACTTATGAATAAAGACCCGATTCATATAGTGTTTTGAAATGAAATTGAATATTTGCTAAGTGTTGTTATGTGTTTATCATTTACAGATTTACTATATTTGTCATGTCTTCTGCACTATAACTCCGGAGCATACTAGATGCTCACAAGTTGACTGGTCCTAATTTAGCTGTTTGTTTTCACTGTAACAAGTTGGGGCACTGGAAGAGGAACTGCAAGGTTTATCTTGCAGAATAGAAGAAGAAGGGTAGTGAGACTACCGCTTCTGATTCAGGCATTTTCATGATCGAAGTTAATATGTCACTAGGTCAAATTTCTACTTGGGTATTAGATACCGCCTGTGGTTCTCATATTTGCAATTCGTTGCAAGGACTAAAGGGAAGTAGGACTCTTGAAAAAGATGAGGTGATTCTACATATGGGCAATGGAGCAAGGGTTGCGGCCATATCGGTAGGATCATTTAGTTTACATATGCCTACGGGCAAGACTATTATTTTGAATAATTGTTATTACCTTCCCTCTATTGTGAGGAATATTGTTTCTATTCCTATGTTGAATGTGGATGGTTTTTCATTTATTATTAAGAATAACGAATGTTCTATCCTTAGAGATAATATTATTTTTGGACGTGGCATTATTAATAATGGTCTGTATGTATGTGATGTAGAGCATGATTTACTTCAGATTGAACAAACTAATAAAAGAAAACGAGATGATGAAAATCTGACCTATTTATGGCACTGTAGGCTAGGTCATATTAGTGAAAATAGACTTCGTACATTGCATAAGGAAGGGTTACTTGACCCCTTTGATTTTGAAACATATCCTACATGCGAGTCTTGTCTATTAGGTAAAATGACCAAATCTCCATTTAGTGGACATGGAGAGAGGGCTGCAGATTTGCTAGGATTGGTACACACAGATGTATGTGGACCAATGTCTACGCAAGCCATGGGTGGATTTTCATACTTCAGTACTTTCATAGATGATAGATCTAGATTCGAATATGTGTATTTGATGAAACACAAGTCTGAAGCCTTTGTAAAGTTGAAAGAATATAAACATGAAGTGGAGAAACAAACCAAACACAGTATTATAACTCTTCGATCAGATCGAGGTGGTGAATACTTGAATGGAGAGTTTCTAGATTATCTCAAAGAAAATGGTATAGTCTCCCAGTGGACTCCTCCATATACTCCACAGTTAAATGGGGTATCTGAAAGGAGAAATCGAACTTTGTTAGACATGGTTCGGTCCATGATGAGCTATGCGAATCTTCCAGTATTCATATGGGGTTATGCATTGGAAACCTCAGCATATTTACTGAATAAGGTGCCTTCCAAATCTGTTCCTCAAACACCATATGAGATATGGAAAGAAAGATAACCGAGTCTTAAACACGTTAACATTTGGGGATGTCCAGCTTATGTCAAGAAAGTTGACCCAGATAAGCTGGAATCTCGATCCGTAAAATGTAATTTTGTGGGATATCCTAAAGAGACTTTGGGGTATTACTTTTACACCGATCATCGGGTGTTTGTCTCCAGACATGCTACCTTCTTGGAAAAGGAGTTTATCCTTGAAGGAAACAGTGGGAGCAAAATTGAACTTGATGAAGTTCAAGAAGCACAAACTACTACGGATCAAGTGGAAACACCTGTTCAGACTGAACAACCTTCTGTGGAACAACCCATTCGTAGGACAGGGAGAGTGTCTCGCCAACCTGAGAGGTATTATGGCCTTGTCATTGAGAATGACAATGAGTTGTCAATCATTGGTGATGACGACCCTATGACCTATAATGAGGCTATGAGTAGTGTTAACTCGGAGAAATGGCATAGTGCCATGAAATCCAAAATGGAATCTATGTATACCAACCAAGTATGGACTCTGGTTGAGGCGCCTGAAAGTGTTAAGCCTATTGGGTGAAAGTGGGTATACAAAAGAAAGATTGGAGCAGATGGCCAGGTGGAGACCTATAAGGCCAGGCTCGTGGCAAAAGGATTCAAACAAAGGCAAGGGATTGACTTTGATGAAACTTTTTTTCATGTAGCCCTGTTAAAATCAATTCGGATTTTGCTTGCGATTGCTGCTTACTACGACTATGAGATCTGGCAAATGGACGTGAAAATGGCCTTCCCCAATGGGGAACTTGAGGAGGAAGTGTATATGACACAGCCAGAGGGTTTTCTTTCCAAAGGAAATGAACACCTAGTTTGTAAGCTGCTGCAAACCATATATGGTTTAAGGCAAACTTCTCGTAGATGGAACATCCGTTTTGATGAGACAATCAAAGAGTTTGGTTTTATCAAAAACATATATGAACCATGTATTTACAAGAAGGTTAGTGGGAGCGCGGTAACATTTCTTGTATTGTATGTGGATGACATACTTCTTATAGGAAATGATATACTGATGTTATAATCAGTCAAAGTATGGCTATCAAAGAACTTCACCATGAAGGACTTGGGAGAAGCATCCTACATTCTCGGTATGAAGATCTATAGAGATAGATCTAGAAGAATGATAGGTCTTACCAAGGGTACATACATCCAGAAAGTGCTTAAAAGGTTTAGCATGGAAAACTCCAAAAGAGGTCTCATACTGATGACCCATGGAGTGTCCCTTTCCGAAAAAATGTCTCCTAAGACACCTAAGGAAAGAGAGCGTATGAGTAAGATTCCTTATGCTTCAGCAATATGATCTATCATGTACGCGATTTTGTGTACAAGGCCTGATGTTGCTTATTCAATTAGTGTGACGAGCAGATATCAGTCTAATCCAGGTGAAGACCACTGGAAAGCAGTGAAAAACATCCTTAAGTACTTGCGAAGGACTCAGGACATTTTTCTTGTTTTTGGTGGTGAATCTGAGTTGAAAATAGAGGGTTATACTGACTCTAGTTTTTAATCAGAAAGTGATAGAAAATCTATGTGAGGGTATGTGTTTACTCTGAATGGTGGTGCGATTAGTTTGAAGAGTTCCAAATAGTCTACAACGGCTGACTCCACAGAGGAAGCAGAATATATAGCTGCAAGTGACGCTACAAAAGAAGCCGTTTGGATGAGGAAATTTGTTTCTGAGTTGGGAGTTGTTCCTAGCGTTGAAGAGCCTTTTGTGTTGTATTGTGATAACAACGCAGCAATAGCACAAGTCAAGGAACCTAGGTCTCATAGAAATTCCAAACATGTCCTGCGGCGCTTTCATCTGATTAGGGAGATTGTTGAAAGAGATGTCAATGTCGAGAGAGTTGACACACATAACAACGTAGCAGACCCACTCACAAAGCCACTTTCTCAGAGTCACTTTGATCGTCATAAAGACAAGATGGGTATTAGATACCAGAGTGATTGGCTTTAGTACAAGTGGGAAATTGAAAGAGATATGTCCTAAGTCCAATCATGTATGAGGATTTGGGAATAACTTTTATGTAATATGTTTTGATTTCATTGATATTAATAAAAGACTTTTTTTGTTTTTATTGCGGGCTCTATGTATTTAAATATTTAAATAAGATATACCACAGTTTAGAGTAAAGCTTTTTATGGATTGTGATGAGATCATAATAATGAGACCTAAAAGATGATAACTTTAAACTTAAATAGTTCCTGGTCGTAGGATTACTAACTGGTAATTAATAATCCGCAAAGATCGGTACATACTATGCTTGCTTCATTATGAAGGATGTATGTTCTCATAGACATTTGTGTGGTGACACTATAGCTAGTATGTAGGTGCTTATTATAGAATAAGTTCATTAAACATGACTCACACAGCTGAACAACTGATGGAGTTCACTCACGTGTCAGCAGTTGTTCACATAGTAATAGTTGTACAAGTATCCTTAGACTTGAGGTCATCATAGTCATCTCGTGTACACTGAACTATGCTTTGGTTTAGTTCTTAGTCTCAAGGGACAATTATAAGGGCTCTACTGGGTATAGGAATTTGTACACGAAGATAGTGTATGATCAATAAAGGATCTACCCCTTTCAGTGAAGGAAGAGAATGTTCAATGCTGATCCACTTATCTTTTTTCAGGAATCTCTGGCCAGAGTGAATGAAATTAGAAAGGAGTTTCTAATTTACATTAAATAGAACTAAGCATAGTGAATGGGAAAGCAAGTGATTAAATAAAATAGGCTTGACACAAGTTCCATGCCTTGTATTTAATCATGACATTGCAGGGTAGAAGGAATTGATTGTACGGTAACTACTCACTGAATAGGTTCTTGGTATTCTAAGCAGTGAATTCGTATTATCCGGATAGTAGCGATATGCTGAGAAGTATCACTCACGATGTAGAATAAATATGATTAATTAATTAATCATATTTAATGAATTAGAGAATTTATTTAAATAATGATAAAATAGTTTTATTATTATTTATTTCTACTACCGGCTTAATATTGAACCTACAGGGCCACACCATAAAAGAGAATGATTTAATGGTGGAGGAATTTATTAATAATGGCTGATAATTATTTATTTATGAAATAAATAATTAATTGGAAAATTAATAATTGATTAAATGAGATTTAATTGATTATAAATTAATTAAGAAAAGGTTCTTAATATTATTAATTAAGAATTTAATTTTTGGAAATTAAATCAAGTGAGAGAATTATTTCTAAAGAGTTTAGAAAAATGATTAATAATTAAAAGGTGTTTTAATTATTAGTGAGAATAATAAAGGGTTAATAATAATAATATTTTATGGGAAAACTTTCAGCTGAAAATTTTGCCTATAAATATACTATTATAGACCCTATTTTTGCCTCAACCAAAAAGATTTACAAAACCCTAATTCTCTCCATCTCCTCCTCCTTCATTACATCATTTTCTTGGTGGATACCGGTGGAGTGCTTCACACTTGAGGAGCAGCTGCTAAGGATCTCCGTTCATCATTTTTGGATCGCCATTAAAGACCTCCATCTTTCCATTAACGTAAAGCTTCTTAAGGTAAACATACTGAACTACGAATTAAATATTATTTTTCGCATGGATCCTGCAGAGGGTTTCGTTTTTTTTTTTTAAAAATTAAATTTACGTTTTCGCTGCTTTTATATGCTAAAAACCCTTCACTCATTGCCCTGAGTAGACAACAATTGATAGGCTGACACAGAATGAGTAAAAGTGTCAACATCCAAGGAAATGTTATCAATTACAGCCTTGTAATGTTGCTGAAATTGTCTTTCCTTTTCAACATCATCCATAATCATTGACTCATTGGCAATGGCTGGATCCACCCTTATACCTTCTGTACCTGCTTTTCTCTCAATTTCTCTCTTTTCTTGCATCAGGGGCTCCCCCCGGCTCACACTCCTCACACCCTCACCCTCACCTACTAAGGTGGCACTCCTCTCACTTTCTTTTGCCATGCTGGATGAAATTGCATGCATATTTAGACTCTCAAGCTCTCCTTTTGCCTGGGAGCAACCCAGCCTCTCACTCAAATTATCACTCCCTTCCCTCAATCCTAGAAGTGATTGTACAGTAACCATGTCTTCTACACTTGGAATTGATTCAGTTACTTGTGTAGAGACTATCAACGGATAGGGAGTATCCGTTGAAGTAGGAACTGATGGTATCAACGGATAACTGCTGTTAAGCTTCTCCGTCGAAGAACAACCACTTGTCAACGGATGAGAAATATCCGTTGAAGAAGGAAAAGAAGTAGAAATTAAAAGTGACATGATTGTTGAATCTGTGTGGATTGATTTTAATTTAGGGGACACAGATTCTTCAACCAAATCTGAAAGAATTGGCTGATGATCCAACAAATCATCTAAAAGATGATGATCACCAGTATTTGAGTGGGGCTCCTCCCTGAGTTGTAAAGAAGGAGAATCAGGAATTGATGTGAATATCATGTCCACATCCAGAGATGGTGATGGAGAATTTGGTGATTGATGTGTGTCGATTTTGAGAGAATGGGGTTGTGACTCCACATTTGTTGGAGTCACATCAAGCTGAATTTGAGAAGGCATAGATACAGGTGGGTGTATCTGTGCAGTGTGTGCACCCTGTGTGGAAACTGAGGTTTTGATCCTCTTTCTTCTTGTAAAGGCTTTTACAGGTGAGTGTGTGGCTTCAGTGTCCCTCCCTCTTTTGTTCTGTATTCCTGGTTGGGGACTATTTTCAATAGCTGCATCCTTTTGGGAGGATGCAACTAGGGATGAGTTTGAATCATTTTCAACCACCACAGTCTTTTGAGAAACTGTGGCTTGGCTAGATGGGGTACCACTCACCTCTCCTACCTTATCCTGGGGGGTTTCTTGATGTTCACCCCTCCCCTCACCACTCACACCCTGTTCACTCCCCTCAGGGTTTATGGTAGTTGTTACAACTATTGTCTTTTGAGAAACAACAGAGGTGGTTTTCTTTGACTTTGGTCTTGAAACTTTAGGTTTGGTGGCTTTGGTAGGAATCTGTTGGGACAAGGACACAGATTCCATGGCCACACTAGAAGGCAAAGAAATAATGGGGTTCGAAGTAGTAGGAGTTGGAGAAGTATTTACCTCACTTACCTGAGCTGCATTCATTATTGGTAAATAGACCAATGGCACCTGATTGTTGAGTTTAATTCTCAAAAGATCTATAAGGACCCTTTTCTCTTGTGCCCAGCATTTGAGTTTATTACTCTCATTGGTTATGACCAAAACTTCAGCAACATGGTTAGCCAATAACATAAAGAATCTAGCATATTAGATGTTATGAGGTCTATTAGCTTTGTTACCTAACTTGGTACCCAATTCTAGCATTACATAGTTGCTAAAATTAAAATACCTATCAGAAACTAGCATATAGAGCATATTAACTAGAGATGAAGTTATTGCATCAAAATTGCTAATTTTCCCAGAGAAAACCTTGATAAAGGCATCACCAAGAAAACTCCATTCTTTCCTAAGGCCTTTCCTTCTAATACTCCCTAAACTAGCAGAATCAAAAGAATAGCCTATAGAATCTAACATGCTAGATACATCATTATCAGTGTGTGGTGTCATGGCATTGTTCTCAGGTAGTTTGAAATAGGACTGTATATCATCACAGTTAATACAGTAATCTTTACCTTTGAGAGTGAAAGAGATGGTCATATCAGTGGGGTTGAACTCTGCAGTTGTCCAAATCTCCTCAATTACCTCATAGTAAATAGTTGGGGCTTCCATCATTGCATGCTTAGTTTACAGTTTTTGATGAAGTCCATCATCTTGTGATAATCTGAGTGGGCTTCATTCTTTTCCACCAAAGCTACGAAATTGTTTTTCTCACAGACAAATCCAGACTGGGACATTATCTTTACTACTGGTGCCATTGTAGTGGGTAGAGGTTGCAGAAAAAAGGTGAGAGTTTTGGGAGAGAAAGAGAGTAAAAGCTTTTGAAAAATTGCAAGAAAGCGTAAAGTGAGAATAAAAATTCAAGAGCTTTTATACTTTCTCAAATAATGATTAATCAATATTTTTAAGTAAATTACAGCCGGTTGAGAAAAAAAACTGTATAAATTCTAAAAACTGCCTTTAATACAAATACATACAGCTGTGTATATATATATGTATCAACGGTTAAGTAAAAGAATCAACGGTTGTGACTTACTTAAAACAACTAATGTGACACTTCAACGGATGAGGTAAATAGTTATCCGTTGAAAATTAACACAGTTTTATCCGTTGGAGGATAAAATTATCATAAATGTATTTATCTTTCAACAGATAGTGAACATTCGTTGATAGAACAATTTTGGCTTTCAACGGATAGGGAATATCCATTGATAGAATAAACTTTACTTAAAGCCAACTTTGTTCTTGCAACAAATTCATTTCAGGGTTTAAAACAAATTATAATAAGGACATGAATTTATGAATAATTAAGCATACCTAGCTCACTTACTAATCTTGTGAATGTTGATTCATCAAGTGGCTTGGTAAATATGTCTGCAATCTGCTTTTCACTTGGAACAAAATGAAGTTCCACTGTACCATTCATCATATGTTCCCTTATGAAGTGGTACTTGATGTCAATGTGCTTGGTTCTTGAGTGTTGCACTGGATTTTCAGTAATGGGAATGGCACTTGTGTTGTCACAGAATATAGGAATTTTGTCAATAGTTAGCCCATAGTCAAATAGTTGATTTCTCATCCACAGTATCTGTGCACAACAACTACCAGCAGCAATGTACTCAGCTTCAGCTGTTGATGTAGAAATAGAATTTTGCTTCTTGCTGAACCATGACACAAGCTTATTCCCTAGAAATTGACAGGTGTCAGTTGTACTTTCCCTGTCTATTTTGCAACCTGCATAATCTGCATCTGAGTAGCCAATTAGATCAAAACCAGACTCTCTAGGGTACCAAATTCCTAGATTTGGTGTCCCTTTGAGATATCTGAAAATTCTTTTAATAGCCACTAAGTGAGATTCTTTTGGGTCAACTGGAAATCTAGCACAGAGAGAGGTAGAAAACATTATATCAGGTCTACTAGCAGTTAAATATAGAAGTGAACCAACCATGCCTCTATAACTTGTAATGTCCACAGACTTTTCAGCCTTGTTTAATTCAAGCTTGGTGGCAGTGGCCATGGGAGTTTTTGCAGATGAACAATCCATTAAGTCAAAGTTCTTTAAAGATCATAAATATATTTAGTTTGACTAATGAAAATAAAAGGAATATGTCCTAAGTCCAATCATGTATTAGGATTTAGGAATAACTTTTATGTAATCTATTTTGATTTCATTGATATTAATAAAAGACTTATTTTGTTTTTATTACAGGCTCTATCTATTTAAGTGTTTAAATAAGATATACCATAGTTTAGAGTAAAGCTTTTATGGATTATGATGAGATCATAATAGTGAGACCTAAAAGATGATAACTCTAAACTTAAATAGTTCCTGGTCATAGGATTACTAACTGGTAATTAATAATCCGCAAAGATCGGTACATACTATGCTTGCTTCATTTTGAAGGATGTCTGTTCTCATAGATATTTGTGTGGTGACACTACAGCTAGTATATAGGTGCTTATTATAGAATAAGTTCACTGAACAAGACTCACACAGCTGAACAACTGATGGAGTTCACTCACGTGTCAGTAGTTGTTCACATAGTGATAGTTGTACAATTATCCTTAGACTTGAGGTCATCATAGTCATCTTGTGTACACTGAACTATGCTTTGGTTTAGTTCTTAGTCTCCAGGGACAATTATTAGGGCTCTACCGGGTATAGGAATTTGTACACGAAGATAGTGTATGATCAATAAAGGATCTACCCCTTCCAGTGAAGGAAGAGAATGTTCAAGGCTGATCCACTTATGCTAGTTCAGGAATCTCTGGCCAGAGTGAATGAAATTAGAAAGGAGTTTCTAATTTGCATAGAACTAAGCATAGTAAATGGTAAGCAAGTGATTAAATTAGATAGGCTTGACACGAGATCCATGCCTTGTATTTAATCAGGACATTGTAGGGTAGAAGGAGTTTATTATACGGTAACTATTCACTGAATAGGTTCTTGGTATTCTAAGGAGTGAATTCGTATTATCCGGATAGTCGCAATATGCTGAGAAGTATCCCTCACGATGTAGAATAAATATGATTAATCAATTGATCATATTTAATAAATTAGAGAATTTATATAAATAATGATAAAATAGTTTTATTATTATTTATTTCTACTACCGGCTTAATATTGAACCTACAGGGTCACACCATAAAAAGAAAATGACTTAATGGTGGAGGAATTAATTAATAATGGCTAATAATTATTTATTTATGAAATAAATAATTAATTGGCAAATTTAATAATTGATTAAATGAGATTTAATTGATTATAAATTAATTAAGAAAAGTTCTTAATATTATTAATTAAGAATTTAATTTTTGGAAATTAAATCAAGAGAGAGAATTATTTCTAAAGTGTTTAGAAAAAGGATTAATAATTAAAAGGTGTTTTAATTATTAATGAGAATAATAAATGGGTTAATAATAATAATATTTTATGGGAAAATTTCAGCTGAAAATTTTGCCTATAAATATACTATTATAAACCCTATTTTTATTCTAACCCGAACCCAAAATTTTTTAGAAAACCTAATTCTCTCCACCTCCTCCTCCTCCTTAACGTCATTTTCTTGGTGGATACCGGTGAAGTGCTTCACGTTTGAGGAGCAGCTGCTAAGAATCTCTGATCGTTGCTTTTGAATCGCTATTAAAGGTTAGTAATCGATTCATATGTTTTAATCACGATTTATATGCTTTTATTTGGATTTTATATGTGTAAAAGTGTTTTACCATGCCTCTGCTACGACATAAATCCAACATTGGTATCAGAGCATAGGTTGTATGCATATAGATCTGTGGTAAAATTTTCAGAATTTTATGTGCTTGTATGAATTAATTATGATTTTTACAAGTTTTATCATGGATTAATTTTGTCTGATGAGAAATCGTTTCTCAGAATAATTTTGAATGTTGATCTGGGTTCTACAAGTGTTGTAGATCGTCTCGGTATTTTTTTCATAATTTTATGAAGTATAGATTTTTTATTATGAATTTTTGAAGTTGTATCATTAATAATTCATAATTAGATAAGTATATATATATATATTCAATTATGTATATATATATTTGTGTTGTTTTTGCTGTACTGTTGAATGCATTAAAGTAAAGAAAGGTACAGAGAAGACAGACACGGCGATCGAGAAGAAGCTGTCAGGCGGCAGCTGCAGGCGTGTGTAGCGCACGCGCGCGCGGGAGGGTGTGGCGCATTCCGGGAATGCGTTACACACTGTGGCGCATTCACGGAATGCGTTACACCTTTTAATGGCTTAAAACGGTTGTAACGCATTACCAGAATGCGTTACAGGGCTTGTAACGTGTTCCTGTAATGCGTTACAGCCCGTTTGTTATTTTTAAATTTGATTTTTTGGGAGTTTCGTAACTCTGTTTTGGGCGTGCAATATGTCGTTGGATTCGTTTTTCCGAGACGGATCTAATGGAGTGATCAAATTTTAGTTTTTATAAAAGTTTTGAACTGTTTATATTTCCGAAAGTGTTTTAAAGTTGTTTTTAACTATTTAACTGCTTTTAAATGCTTCATGTGATACATAGAGATGTATAATGCTTAGACCAATATGCTAGATGATGTAACATGCCTGCCTTGACGTTTATTCATGTTTATATATCTGATATATGCTTAGTTTTTCATGCGATGATAGATTTAGGTGAACTTAAATGAACATAAGGCGTTTGTTAGACAATCTAGTATAGTGAAATTGTTTCATAACCTTAATAATAATATTATGAATACAATCATGAGATTATTGTGTTTATGAAACACGTAATTGAATATGAATTTTCGATATAAGAGAAAGGATGATTCTGTCAACAACAGATTTATATCTGTAAGAAAGGGTTATTAAGTGACGCCTCTTGACAATGCTCCACCCGATCTGGGAATCATCTGATTATTGATTATTGATTTGAAATATTTAATTTAAAAGGAAGAATCTCTTTATAATATGATTATGATTGTAACGTAATATAATCCCTCTAAAATTAAATAATATCAAGTAGTAATTGGCCAATGATACAACGGGCTTGTGTCGGTCATAGCCTTCCAACATGATAGAAAGTAGTTCTTATTTTTAAATCATTGTCGGTTCATGCTACAGCCGAGGGCTTTGATTTCGAAATAAGAAATACTTGTCTATTATATAGAGATGTGTACGTTGAATTAGAATCTAAAGGTCGGTACGTGCCACAGCCGTGGGTCGTTGGAGACTGATTCAAATGTACGGAATGTTGGGTTAGACTTGACTTAGAATATTGAGTTTGTCGTGCCACAGCCGTGACTCAAGTATTCAAGAGGCTAAAGTTTGATTAGGGAATAACATAAGATGTAATTGACAAGAGTTGTCTGCCTATTGAACATTACATGGTGGTTCGTGCTACAGCCAGGGTTGTGTAATGGAATGTAGGATCCCTATTCCCACTAGCATTATGAATGCTTAATTTTTCACTTGAGGGGTTGAATAAATTAGATAAACTAGTGGGAGCCACTTATGAATAAAGACCCGATTCATATAGTGTTTTTTAAAATGAAATTGAATATTTGCTAAGTGTTGTTATGTGTTTATCATTTACAGATTTACAATATACATTATGTCTTCTGCACTATCACTCAGGAGCATACTGGATGCTCACAAGTTGACTGGTCCTAATTATGCTGACTGGCTTCGAAACTTGAGAATTGTTCTCAGGATTGAGAAGCTGGAATACGTGATTGACTCACCTAAGCCTACTGAACCTGCTAGCGATGCACATAATGATGAACATGTTGTGTATCGTAAGTGGGTAGATGATGCAAATGTTGCTCAATGCATCATGCTAGCTTCCATGAACATTGAGCTACAGAAGCAACATGAGCATATGGATGCTCACACTATCCTCATGCATCTACAAGAGTTGTATGATGTGGAAGGGAGGACAGCTCGATATGAGATATCGAAGGAGCTTTTTGGTTGTATGATGTCTGAGGGATCATCTGTTAATGACCATGTACTTAAGATGATCAATTTGATTGAACGTCTTGGACAACTTGGTTTTGCCATGGATGGGGAGCTGAGCCAAGACTTGGTCTTGCAATCGCTTCCGAGTTCGTTCTCGCAGTTTGTTGTGAACTTTCTCATGAATAAGTTGGATGTCATCCTGCCTGAACTCCACAACATGTTGAAGACTGCGGAATCGAATTTTCCCCCTAAGAAGAGTTCTGTTCTTCTAATTGGTGAAGGTTCCAATCCTAAGAAAAGGAAGAGGAACCCTTCCAAGAAGAAGAAAGTAGGTGAGAAAACGCAGGTTCCACCAAAAGCTGAAGACCCCAAGAGCAAAGTTGTTTGCTTTCACTGTAACAAGGTGGGGCACTGGAAGAGGAACTGCAAGGTTTACCTTGCAGAATTGAAGAAGAAGAAGGGTAGTGAGACTACCGCTTCTGATTCAGGTATGTTCATGATAGAAGTGAATATGTCATTAAATCAAATTTCTACTTGGGTATTAGATACCGCCTGTGGTTCTCATATCTGCAATTTATTGCAGGGACTAAGAAGAAGTAGGACTCTTGAGGAAGAGGAGGTGATTCTACTGATGGGAAATGGAGCAAGAGTTGCTGTTGAAGATCATTTCATTTACATATGCCTACGGGAAAGACTATTATTTTAAATAATTGTTATTTTGTTCCCTCGATTGTGAGGAATATTATTTATATTCCCATGTTAGACTTGGCTGGATTTTCATTTATTATTGAGAATAATGAATGTTCTATTCTTAGAGATAATATTCTTTATGGACGTGGTACTTTAAATAATGGTCTGTATGAATGTGACATAATTTACTTCAGATTGAACAAACTAATAAAAGAAAAGGGATGATGAAAATCTCACTTCATTGTGGCACTACAGTCTCCATCTAGTAGACATGGAGAGAGGGCTGCAAATTTGCTAGGAATGGTACACACAGATGTATGTGGACCAATGTCTACGCAAGCCATAAGTGGATTTTTCGTACTTCATTACTTTCATAGATGATAGATCTAGATTCGGATATGTGTTTGATGAAACACAAGTCTAAAGCCTTTGAAAAGTTCAAAGAGTATAAGTATGAAGTGGAGAAACAAACCAAACATAGTATTATAATTCTTCGATTAGATCGAGGTGGTGTATACTTGAATGGAGAGTTTCTGGATTATCTCAAAGTAAATGGTATAGTCTCCCAGTGGACGCCTCCAGATTGGTATCTGAAAGGAGAAATCGAACTTTGTTAGACATAGTTCGGTCCATGATGAGCTATACAAATCTTCCAGTATTCCTATGGGGTTATATATTGGAAACCTCAGCATATTTACTGAATAAGGTGCCTTCCAAATCTGTTCCTCAAACTCCGTATGAGATATGGAAAGAAAGGAAACCGAGTCTTAAACATGTTAGGATTTGGGGATGTCCAGCTTATGTCAAATAAGTTGACCCAGATAAGCTAGAATATCGATCTGTAAAATGTAGTTTTGTGGGATATCCTAAAGAGACCTTAGGGTATTAATTTTACAATGATCATCGGGTGTTTGTCTCCAGACATGCTACCTTCTTGGAAAAGGAGTTTATCCTTGAAGGAAACAGTGGGAACAAAATTGAACTTGATGAAGTTCAAGAAGCACAAACTACTACGGATTAAGTGGAACAGCCCATTCGTAGGTCAGGGAGAGTGTCTCGCCAACCTGAGAGGTAATATGGCCTTGTCATTGAGAATGACAATGAGTTGTCGATCATTGATGATGACGACCCTGTGACCTATAATGAGGCTATGAGTAGTGTTGACTCAGAGAAATGGCATAGTGCCATGAAATCCGGAATGAAATCTATGTATACGGGATACAAAAGAATGATTAGAGCAGATGGCCAGGTGGAGACCTTTAAGGCCAGGCTTTTGGGAAAATGATTCAAACAAAGGCAATGGATTGACTTTGATGAAACCTTTTACCTGTAGCCCTGTTAAAATCAGTTCGGATTTTGCTTGCGAATGCTGCTTACTACGACTATGAGATCTGGCAAATAGCCAGATGGTTTTCTTTCCAAGAGAAATGAAAACCTAGTGTGTAAGCTGCTGCGAACCATATGTGGTTTAAAGCAAGCTTCTCGTAGATGGAACATCCGTTTTGATGAGACAATCAAAGAGTTTGGTTTTATGAAAAACGTAGATGAACCATGTGTCTACAAAAGGGTTAGTGGGAGCGCGAGAACATTTCTTGTGTTGTATTGAAATAAAGTTGACACACATAACAACATAGCAGACCCACTCACAAAGCTACTTTATGAAAGTCACTTTGATCGTCATAAAGACAAGATGGGTATTAGATACCAGAGTGATTGGCTTTAGTACAAGTGGGAGATTGAAAGGAATATATCCTAAGTCCAATCATGTATTAGGATTTAGGAATAACTTTTATGTAATCTGTTTTGATTTCATTGATATTAATAAAAGACTTATTTTGTTTTTATTACGGGCTCTATCTATTTAAGTGTTTAAATAAGATATACCATAGTTTAGAGTAAAGCTTTTATGGATTATGATGAGATCATAATAGTGAGACCTAAAAGATGATAACTCTAAACTTAAATAGTTCCAGGTCATAGGATTACTAACTGGTAATTAATAATCCGCAAAGATCGGTACATACTATGCTTGCTTCATTTTGAAGGATGTCTGTTCTCATAGATATTTGTGTGGTGACACTATAGCTAGTATGTAGGTGCTTATTATAGAATAAGTTCACTGAACATGACTCACACAGCTGAACAACTGATGGAGTTCACTCACGTATCAGCAGTTGTTCACATAGTGATAGTTGTACAAGTATCCTTAGACTTGGGGTCATCATAGTCATCTTGTGTACACTGAACTATGCTTTGGTTTAGTTCTTATTCTCCAGGGACAATTATTAGGGCTCTACTGGGTATAGGAATTTGTACACGAAGATAGTGTATGATCAATAAAAGATCTACCCCTTCCAGTGAAGGAAGAGAATGTTCAAGGCTGATCCACTTATGCTAGTTCAGGAATCTCTGGCCAGAGTGAATGAAATTAGAAAGGAGTTTCTAATTTTCATAGAACTAATCATAGTAAATGGTAAGCAGTGATTAAATTAGATAGGCTTGACACGAGATCCATGCCTTGTATTTAATCAGGACATTGTAGGGTAGAAGGAGTTTATTGTACAGTAACTATTCACTGAATAGGTTCTTGATACTCTAAGCAGTGAATTCGTATTATCCGGATAGTCGCGATATGCTGAGAAGTATCCCTCACGATGTAGAATAAATATGATTAATCAATTAATCATATTTAATAAATTAGAGAATTTATATAAATAATGATAAAATAGTTTTATTATTATTTATTTCTACTACCGGCTTAATATTGAACCTACAGGGTCACACCATAAAAAGAAAATGATTTAATGGTGGAGGAATTAATTAATAATGGATAATAATTATTTATTTATGAAATAAATAATTAATTGGCAAATTTAATAATTGATTAAATGAGATTTAATTGATTATAAATTAATTAAGAAAAGTTCTTAATATTATTAATTAAGAATTTAATTTTTGGAAATTAAATCAAGATAGAGAATTATTTCTAAAGTGTTTAGAAAAAGGATTAATAATTAAAAGGTGTTTTAATTATTAATGAGAATAATAAATGGGTTAATAATAATAATATTTTATGGGAAAATTTCAGCTGAAAATTTTGCCTATAAATATACTATTATAAACCCTATTTTTATTCTAACCCGAACCCAAAAGTTTTTAGAAAACCTAATTCTCTCCACCTCCTCCTCCTCCTTAACGTCGTTTTCTTGGTGGATACCGGTGGAGTGCTTCACGTTTGAGGAGCAGCTGCTAAGGATCTCCGATCGTTGCTTTTGGATCGCTATTAAAGGTTAGCAATCGATTCATATGTTTTAATCATGATTTATATGCTTTTATTTGGATTTTATATGTGTAAAAGTGTTTTACCATGCCTCCGCTGCGACATAAATCCAACAGAAAATTCCACCACTAACTTGTTTAACTTGTAAACCAAGAAAATAAGTTAGCTCTCGTATCATGCTCATTTCATATTTACTTTGCATTAACTTAGCAAACTTTTTACAAAGCTTATCATCTATAGAACCAATATAATATCATCTGCATAGATTTGAACAAGTATTGTAGAGCCATTAACATTTCTAAAGAAAAGAGTTTTGTCAACAGTACCTCTTGTGAAGTAATTATCTAGAAGAAATTTTGACAAAGTCTCATACCAGGCTCTAGGTGCTTGCTTTAGTCCATAGAGTGCTTTCAACAGATAATACACATAGTTTGGAAAATTTGGATCTTCAAATCCTGGAGGTTGGCTTACATAATCTTCTTCCTCCAATTCTCCATTCAGAAATGCACTCTTGACATCCATTTGATAGACTTTGAAATTAGCATGGGCTGCATAGGCTAGAAAGATTCTGATGGCTTCAAGTCTTGCAACTGGAGCAAATGTCTCATCAAAATCTATTCCCTCTTGTTGAGAATAGCCTTTGGCAACCAATCTGGCTTTATTCCTTATGACAATGCCATTTTCATCCATCTTGTTCCTGAATACCCATTTTGTGTCAATAGAGCTCTTGTTCTTTGGCTTGGGTACCAGCTTCCATACCTTGTTCATCTCAAATTGGTTTAGCTCCTCTTGCATTGCTAAAATCCAATCTGGATCCAATAGAGCTTCTTCTACTCTTTTAGGTTCCTCCTGTGATAGAAAACTACTGTATAGACATTCATCTTGAGTAGCCCTTCTAGTCTGCACCATAGATGTTGCATCACCAATGATCAATTCAAAAGGATGATTCTTGGTCCATTTCCTTTGAGGTGGTAGATTAGCTCTAGATGAGGTTTCCTCAGTATTGTCATGATGTGAGATATAGTGTTGATTGGTTGAAACTCCCCCTGAGTTACTGATCCTTTGAAAGGAACTGGGAGTTCTATCAACTGATGAAGTGAATTGATTATCCGTTGATAGACTGTGATCAACGGATGCTTCATTATATACTTCAATGGATGATGCACTTTGTCTTTCAACGGATGCTGCATTACTTCTATCAACGGATGATGAATTATGACTTTCAACTGATGCAGCATTTTGTGCATTACCCAAATGCAGATTTTAAATTCTTTTCGAGGTGCCTTCTCCATCATTCTTATCTTCACTATCATCACAATATATCTCAATGTTGTCAAATTTGAGTCATTCATGATGTCCCTCATCTGTTAGTCCATCAATCTTTTTATCATCAAACACAACATGCACAAATTCCATAAAAATGTTGGTTCTTAGATTGTAGACCCTATATGATTTTCCAGCAGAATAGCCAACAAATATTCCTTCATCAGCCTTTGCATCAAGCTTCCCTTTGTGATCAAGTTGATTCCTTAGAATGTAGCATTTGCAACCAAAGACATGAAGAAAGTTTAAAGTTGGTTTTATTCTCTTAAACAATTGATAGGGAGTCATGCCTTTTTCCTGATTGATTAGAGAAATATTCTGAGTGTAACATGCACAGTTAACAGCCTCAGCCCAAAAATATGTTGGGAGTTTTGACTCTTCAAGCATTGTTCTTGCAGCTTCAATTAGTGATCTGTTCTTCCTTTCCACCACACTATTTTGTTGTGGAGTCCTTGGAGGTGAGAACTCATGCATGATCCCATTTTCTTCACAGAACAACCTCATGGTAGAATTCCTGAACTCAGTTCCATTATCACTCCTGATATTCCTTACTTTGAAATCTGGATGATTGTTGACTTGCTTGATGTGATTGATAATGATTTCACTAGCTTCATCCTTTGATCCAAGAAAGTAGGTCCATGAAAATTTAGAGAAGTCATCTACAATCACTAGGCAATATCTTTTCCTTGAAATTGACAATACATTGACTGGTCCAAAAAGATCCATGTGTAGCAGTTGTAATGGTTCATCAATTGCTGATTCAAGCTTCTTACCGAATGATGTTCTCTTTTGCTTTCCTTTTCGAGAAGCATCACACAGTCCATCCCTTGAGAATTCCACTAGAGGCATTCCTCTAACTAAGTCCTTTTTGACTAGATCATTCATTGTCTTGAAATTCAAATGGGACAGCTTCTTGTGCCATAGCCAACTTTCATCTGGACTTGCTTTGCTGAAAAGACAAGTAATTGATTCTGCATCTGTAGAGTTGAAGTCAGCCAAGTACACATTCCCTTTTCTAACTCTAGTTAGAACCACTTTATTGTCCTTCTTACTTGTGACAACACAGGCCTCAGAATTAAAGGAAACAGTATTCCCTCTGTCACATAGTTGACTGATGCTCAATAGATTGTGTTCGAGACCATCAACTAATGCAACTTCATCAATGATGACATTTTATTTTGAGATCAAGCCATATCCCATAGTGAACCCTTTGCTGTCATCTCCAAAGGTTATGCTAGGGCCAGCTCTCTCCTTGAACTCTGTGAGCAGGGTGAAATCTCCTGTCATGTGCCTTGAACAACCACTTTCCAAGTACCATAGATTCCTTCTTTTTCCCTGCACACAACAAAATCAAATCAAGTTGATTTTGGTACCCAAGTTTCCTTGGGTCCAACCTTGTTAGTCTTTTTCCTAGACTTCATACCTCCTGCATCTTTTGACTTAGGTAACTTTGGGTCAACCTTGGTCTCAGATTTAGTTGGTTGAACTGTAGAGTTAGTCATAGAATCATTTAGAACATTTGGTTGAATTTGATAAGGCCTAGATTGTGAAAATATATTATTCCAGATAGGCATGTTGTACGGCATTTGAGGCATATTGAATGCAGCAAAATAAGGATTATTAACATATGGCATGTTTGCAAAATGTGCATGAGGATTCTGTTGAGACACAACAGGCATAACATGCAGAGGTGACATAGACATGTTAGGCATGGAAGGAGTTAAAGGCATGGGAGCATTCTTAACAGACTTGCAGTTAGCAGATAGATGATTAACACTTTTACAATGCACACAACTTTTTCTAGGAGCATACTTATCAGGTGTGCAATTGTTGTGTTTGTTAATCCCTACCTTTCCATTTCTGTTAGATTTCCTTTTAGTTTCTTTTTTATCCTCAACCATCTTAAGCCTATTTTTCAACTGATCTAAAGTCATGTGTCCTATATTCACCTTACTGGCATCTTTGGATGTGCTAGCTTCTTCTTTGACAAAGTTCTTGGAAGTTGAACCAAACTTCTTATTGAGATTTTTCAAATTGTTCTTTTTAGAATCACTTGCCTGATTTGATTGATGAGCCTTCAACGGATGCTCCTTTTCTTCCCTCAACGGATAACTTTCATCATCCGTTGATTCCACATCCGTTGACAATCTGTCAATTAATTATACTTCCTTTTTGTTTTTCTTCCAGGGATTCTCATAGAGTGATTCAATTCCCTGAACCTTGACAATCTGAGCACTAATATCCCTAGATGTTTTCCAGGCCTTGATTACATCTTGTTCACGTTCTAATTGTTTAGAAAGAATTTCTACTTTCTTAACAGATTCTTCTAGTTCACTCTCAACAGATAAACATTTGATTTTAATCTTTTCAAGCTCAATTACCTTACCCTCTAACACAACATTCCTATCATTTAAAAACAAATTATTCTCTTTAATTCTTGTGTTTTCTTTAGCTAGTGATTTAAGGGAAACACACAAATGATATAATTCATTGGACATATCATTTATAGCTTCATTGCATTCAATCTTAGAAAGTTGAGAGAGGTCAGTAGTAATTACCTGGTTGCTTGATGAAATAGTTTCATTTTCATCAAAATTAGCCATCAGGGCTAGGTTGACATATTCCATATCATCATCTTCATTGGCTCCATCCGCTCCCAGTCATCCCGAGTCAGAAAAGCTCTTTCCTTTTGTTTGAGCAAATCGAAATATTTCTTTTTGTAATCCACCTGCTCAAATTTCTTCTTATCAGAGGTTGGCTTTCTGCACTCATTTGCAAAGTGTCCACTTATGCCACAATTATAATATTTGAACTTAGATTTGTCCACCATGTTCTTGTTTGACTTGGTGAATTTAGCATTTTTCTTGGATTTCATCTTTGCAAACCTCCTGGACAGAAAAGCCAGATGTTCATCAACATCATCAGAGTCATCTTGACCGGAACTATCTTCAACATTAGCTACTTGCTCCTTTCCCTTGCTTGATTCTGATTTGCTTGTGCCAATTTTGAAACGTGGCATTGTCTTTTCTTTATTCCTGGCTTCAGTCTTCTCGTTGTCAGCTACAAGTGCAACTGATCCACCTTTTCTCTTTCCCTTTTCTAACAGCTCATCTTGCTCCATCTCAAGTTCATAGGTCTTCAAAATTCCATATAATCTTTCAAGTGTGAAGTCCTTATAATCTTGAGAATTCCTTAGTGAAACAGTCAAAGGCTTCCATTCCTTTGATAGAGACCTCAAAAATTTTAAGTTGGAATCCTTGACTTGGTACACTCTGCCATATAGCTTCAATCCATTCAACAGTTTCTGAAATCTATTGAAGGTATTATTCAGTGATTCTCCTTCAAAATGAAAGTATTCATACTGTTGAATGAGAAGCTGCATTTTGTTTTCTCTGACTTGTTCAGTACCTTCACAGATGAGTTGCACAGTATCCCAAATTTCCTTAGCAGTTTGGCTGTTAATGACATTATCAAACATATCTTGATCTAGACCATTAAACAGAATGTTCATGGCTTTCTTGTCCTTGTGAACTTCTTCAATATCTTCATCAGTCCATTCTGCTTTTGGCTTGGGAATAGACTGTCCAATAGCAAATGTGGCAGTTGCAGCTGTGGCTACCTTGTGAGGGATGTGAGGACCATTTTCAATGCAGTTGATGTAGCTTTCATCTTGAGAGAGAAGATGTAGATGCATCTTCACTTTCCAGTGATGATAATTATCTCTTTCCAGGATTGGAATCTTTACACCAATATCCTTCTTACTCATGATGTTAGTAGAATAGATCTTTAAACTCTTTATAAGTTAAGAGCTTGCTCTGATACCACTTGTTATTCCCAAGGAACTAACAATGAGATTTACAGAAGGGGGGTTGAATGTAAATCTCAAAACTTTTTCAAGGTTTGAGCAGTTTCAAAGGCTAAGTGTTTTGATGAACAGTTGTGTGTGAATTGCTTTGGGCAGGTGCAGACAGATATATATATTCAAAAGACAAATGTAAAGAACACAAAGGCTTTAAAATCTTTTCTGGTGGATTTGTTGTTCCACCAGAGATGTGTATTTCAGAAAATCTGTGATTCAAAAGAATTGATCATAGCTGCGTCCTAGTACAAACTAGATGATTTTCTCTCTATGTTTTTCTAAACAGCTCTGGAAAACTCACCATCTAATTACTAGCTGCAACTTATTTTATATATTACCAAGTTTACAAGTGAAGACAAAAGTACAAATACAATTAAAAAGATTCTTCACATGTTTCTTCTTCATTTCTCTATCCAATGCAATCTAGGATAATTTGTGAATCTTTAAATACTTCTTTGTTTGCACCAGAATGGAAATGCTGCATTTTCTTGATTCCTCCAAGAGGCTACCACATTCCAATTGTCTCTGTCAACCCATGTGCCTCTGTCAGCTTATGAATTATCACTGTTAACTGCTATTGAACCGAACATTCGTTTAAGCTTTCATCCGTTGATGGCTTTATCCGTTGATGCATTAGCAGTTGAAGCTTTATCTGTTGATGCACTCATCCGTTGATGGATGTTATCCTTTGAAGCTTTAGAGACATCCGTTGAATTTTTGTTTCTCATCCGTTGAAGGCCTTTAATTTATCAGTTGATACTACTTCACTTATACAAAATTACAAGGCATGAAATATTTACAATTAGCCCTCCTATTTGCATATCCACTAGTAGTCAACATGACTTATAATTTCCCACAATCATCTAAGAATTATAACTTAAATACAGAAACTAAAATGTGCTACAATACTAAACTTATTTCTAAATAAAGCTACTCCATCCACGGATAGCCAGAATGGTCTTATTCGTTGAGGCTATAAACACTAGATTTCTACTTAAGTGTTTTGTTTAACTTATCATCAAACTAATACACATATTCCTAACAAACCACCTATTGGTACCCCTTTCTTACAAGTCAATTTTGGGCCACATTTTGGCTCAAATCAAACATGTAAGTGACTTCTCACAATATTAGAGTCACTTTGAACCTTATAAGAATCACTTGCCATCATATATTGGTACAATTAACATGTTAACATCATGTACATGCAATTAGAATCCTTTTACCACCTCTTAGTGCCACATTCATACAAGTCAATTTTGGTCCACATTTTTGTTCTAATTAACCATGTAATTCACTTTTCACCAAATTAGAGTCATTTTGCACCCTATATGAGTCACTTTCCACCATATATTTGCACAATTAACATGTTAACATCATATACATCCAATTTGACATCCTTTACCACCTCTTAGTTCCACTTTCATACAGGTAAATTTTGTTCCATATTTTAGTTCTAATCAATTATGTAAGTCAATTTTCACCATATTAGAGTCACTTTGCACCTTATAAGAGTCATTTTCCACCATATATTGATCAATTAACATGTTAACATAATTTACATGCAATTAGACATCCTTTAACCACTCTAATCAAACATGTAAGTGACTTCTCACAATATTAGAGTCACTTTGCACCTTATAAAAGTCACTTGCCATCATATATTGGTACAATTAACATGCTAACATCATTTACATGAAATTAGAAATCCTTTTACAACCTCTTAGTGCCACATTCATACAGGTCAATTTTGGTCTACATTTTGGTTCTAATTAACCATGTAAGTCACTTTTCACCATATTACAGTTATTTTGCAATATATCTTGGTACCCATTTCTACAAGTCAATTTTGGGCCACATTTTGGCTCTAATCAATCTTGTAACTGTCTTCTCACCATATTAGAGTAACTTTGCACCTTATAAGAGTCACTTGTCGTCATATATTGGTACAATTAACATGTTAACATCTTGTACATGCAATTAGAAATCCTTTTACCACCTTTTAGTTCCACATTCATACAAGTCAATTTTGGTCCACATTTTGGTTCTAATTAACCATGTTATTCACTTTTCCCATATTAGAGTCAGTTTGTCCCCTAGAAGAGTCACTTTCCACCATATATACAACAATTGACACGTTGACATCATATACATCCAATTTGACATCCTTTTACCACCTATTAATGCCACTTTCTTACTAGTTAATTTTGTTCCATATTTTGGCTCTAATGAACCATGTAAGTCATTTTTCACTATATTAGAGTCACTTTGCACACTATAAGAGTCACTTGCCACCATATATTGATACAATTAACATGTTAACATCATGTACATGCAATTAGACATCCTTTAACCACCTCTTGGTAACCCTTTCCTACAAGTCAAGTTTGGGCCATATTTTGGCTCTATTCAATAATGTAAGTGATTTCTCACCATATTAGAGTGACTTTGCACCTTATAAGAGTTACTTACCCTCATATATTGGTACAATTAACATGTTGACATCATGTACATGCAATTAGAAATCCTTTTACCACCTCTTACTGCCACATTCATGCAAGTCAATTTTGGTCCACATTTTGGTTCTAATTAACCATGTTAGTCACTTTTCACCATATTAGAGTCACTTTGCACCCTACAAGAGTCAGTTTCCACCATATATACAACAATTGACATGTTAACATCATATACATCCAATTTCACATCCTTTTACCACCTATTAATGCCATTTTCATACAAGTTAATTTTATTATACATTTTCGCTCTAATCAACCATGTAAGTCACTTTTCAGCATATTAGGGTCACTTTGCACCCTATAAGAGTCACTTGCCACCATATATTGATACAATTAACATGTGAACATCATGTACATGCAATTAGATATCCTTTAACCACCTCTTGGTACCCCTTTCTTACAACTCAATTTTGGGCCACATTTTGGCTCTAATCAAACATGTAAGTGACTTCTCACAATATTAGAGTCACTTTGCACCTTATAAGAGTCACTTCCATCATATATTGGTACAATTAACATGTTAACATCATGTACATGCAATTAGAAATCCTTTTACCACCTCTTAGTACCACATTCATACAACTCAATTTTGGTCCACATTTTGGTTATAATTAACCATGTAAGTCACTTTTCACTATATTGGAGTCATTTTGCACCCTATATGAGTCACTTTCCACCATATATTTGTACAATGAACATGTTAACATTATACACGTCCAATTTGGCGTCCTTTTACCACCTCTTAGTTCCACTTTCATACAGGTCAATTTTGTTCCACATTTTGGTTCTAATCAACCATGTAAGTCATTTTTCACCATATTAGAGTCACTTTTCACCTTATAAGAGTCACTTTCCACCATATATACAACCATTAACATGTTAACATCATATACATCCAATTTGACATCCTTTTACCACCTATTTTTGCCACTTTCTTACAAGTTAATTTTGTTCCACATTTTGGCTCTAATCAACCATGTTACTCACTTTTCACAGTATTAAAGTCACTTTGCACCCTATAAGAGTCACTTACCACCATATATTGATACAATTAACATGTTAACATCATATACATGTAATTAGACATCCTTTAACCACCTCTTGTTACCCTTTTCCTATAAGTCAATTTTGGGCCATATTTTGGCTCTAATCAATCATGTAAGTGATTTCTCACCATATTAGAGTTACTTTGCACCTTATAAGAGTCACTTGCCATGATATATTGGTACAATTAACATGTTAACATCATGTACATGCAATTAGAAATCCTTTTACCACCTCTTAGTACCACATTCATACAAGTCAATTTTGGTCCAGATTTTGGTTATAATTAACCATGTAAGTCACTTTTCACCATATTAGAATCATTTTGCACCCTATATGAGTCACTTTCCACCATATATTTGCAAAATTAACATGTTAACATCATATACATCCAATTTGACATCCTTTACCTCCTCTTAGTTCCACTTTCATATAGGTCAATTTTGTTCCATATTTTGGTTCTAATCAGTTATGTAAGTCATTTTTCACCATATTAGAGTCACTTTGCACCTTATAAGAGTCACTTTCCACCATATATTGATCAATTAACATGTTAACATAATTTACATGCAATTAGACATCCTTTAACCACCTCTTGGTACCCCATTCCTACAAGTCAATTTTGGTCCATATTTTGGCTATCTAATCAATCGTAAGTGACTTCTCACCATATTAGAGTCACTTTGCACCTTATAAGAGTCACTTGCCATCATATATTGCTACAATTAACATGTTAACATTATGTAAATGCAATCAGAAATCCATTTACCATCTATTAGTGCCACATTCATACAAGTCAATTTTGGTCCACATTTTGGTTCTAATTAACCATGTAAGTCACTTTTTCACCATATTAGAGTCATTTTGCACCCTATATGAGTCACTTTCCATAATCTTTATGTATAATTAACATGTTAACATCATATTCATCCAATTTGACATCCTTTTATCACCTCTTAGTTCCACTTTCATACAGGTGAATTTTGTTCCACATTTTGGTTCTAATCAACCATGTAAGTCACTTTTCACCATATTAGAGTCACTTTGCACCCTAAACGAGTCACTTTCCACCATATATACAATAATTAACATATTAACATCATATAAATCCAAATTGACATGTTTTTACCACCTATTAATGCCACTTTCATTCAAGTCAATTTTTGTTCCACATTTTGTGTCTATACAACCATGTAAGTCATTTTTAACCATATTAGAGTCACTTTGGACCCTATAAGAGTCACTTGCCACCATATATTGATACAACTAACATGTTAACATATCATGTACATGCAATTAGACATCCATTAACCACCTCTTGGTACCCCTTTCCTACAAGTCAATTTTGAGCCATATTTTGGCTCTAATCAATCATGTAAGTGACTTCTCACCATATTAGAGTCACTTTGCACCTTATAAGAGTCACTTGCTATCATATATTGGTACAATTAACATGTTAACATCATGTACATACAATTAGAAATCCTTTTACCACCTCTTAGTGCCACACTCATACAAGTCATTTTTGGTCCACATTTTGGTTCTAATTAACCATGTAAGTCAATTTTCACCATATTAGAATGATTTTGCACCCTATATGAGTCACTTTCCACCATATATTTGTACAATTAAAATGCTAACATCATATACATCCAATTTGACTTCCTTTTACCACCTCCTACTGCTACATTCATAAAAGTCAATTTTGGTCCATATTTTTGTTCTAATTAACTATGTTAGTCACTTTTCACCATATTAGAGTCACTTTGCACCCTATAAGAGTCACTTTCCACCATATATACAAAAATTGACATGTTAACATCATATACATCCAATTTGACATCCTCTTACCACATATTAATGCCATTTTCATACAAGTTAATTTTATTCCACATTTTGGCTCTAATCAACCACGTAAGTCACTTTTCAGCATATTAGAGTCACTTTGCACCCTATAAGAGTCACTTGCCACCATATATTGATACAATTAACATGTTAACATCATGTACATGCAATTAGACAACCTTTACCCACCTCTTGGTACCCCTTTCTTACAACTTAATTTTGGGCCACATTCTAACTCTAATCAAACATGTAAGTGACTTCTCGCAATATTAGAGTCACTTTGCACCTTATAAAAGTCACTTGCCATCATATATTGGTACAATTAACATGCTAAAATCATTTACATGTAATTAGAAATCCTTTTACAACCTCTTAGTGCCACATTCATACAAGTCAATTTTGGTCTACATTTTGGTTCTAATTAACCATGTAAGTCACTTTTCACCATATTACAGTTATTTTGCAATATATCTTGGTACCCATTTCTACAAGTCAATTTTGGGCCACATTTTGGCTCTAATCAATCTTGTAAGTGTCTTATCACCATATTAGAGTCACTTTGCACCTTATAAGAGTCACTTGCCGTCATATATTGGTACAATTAACATGTTAACATCATGTACATGCAATTAGAAATCCTTTTACCACCTTTTAGTGCCACATTCATACAAGTCAATTTTGGTCCACATTTTGGTTCTAATTAACCATATTATTCACTTTTCCCATATTAGAGTCAGTTTGTCCCCTAGAAGAGTCACTTTCCACCATATATACAACAATTGACATGTTGACATCATATATATCCAATTTGACATCCTTTTACCACTTATTAATGCCACTTTCATACTAGTTAATTTTGTTCCATATCTTGGCTCTAATGAACTATGTAAGTCATTTTTCACCATATTAGAGTCACTTTGCACCCTATCAGAGTCACTTGCCACCATATATTGATACAATTAACATGTTAACATCATGTAAATGCAATTAGACATCCTTTAACCACCTCTTGGTAACCATTTCCTACAAGTCAAGTTTGGGCCATAATTTGGCTCTATTCAATAATGTAAGTGATTTCTCACCATATTAGAGTGACTTTGCACCTTATAAGAGTTAGTTACCCTCATATATTGGTACAATTAACATGTTGACATCATGTACATGCAATTATAAATCCTTTTACCACCTCTTACTACCACATTCATACAAGTCAATTTTGGTCCACATTTTGGTTCTAATTAACCATGTTAGTCATTTTTCACCATATTAGAGTCACTTTGCACCCTACAAGAGTCACTTTCCACCATATATACAATAATTGACATGTTAACATCATATACATCCAATTTGACATCCTTTTACCACCTATTAATGCCATTTTCATACAAGTTAATTTTATTATACATTTTGGCTCTAATCTACCATGTAAGTCACTTTTCAGCATATTAGAGTCACTTTGCACCCTATAAGAGTCACTTGCCACCATATATTGATACAATTAACATGTGAACATCATGTACATGCAATTAGATATCCTTTAACCACCTCTTGGTACCCCTTTCTTACAACTCAATTTTGGGCCACATTTTGGCTCTAATCAAACATATAAGTGACTTCTCACAATATTAGAGTCACTTTGCACCTTATAAAAGTCACTTCCATCATATATTGGTACAATTAACATGTTAACATCATGTACATGCAATTAGAAATCCTTTTACCACCTCTTAGTACCACATTCATACAACTCAATTTTGGTCCACATTTTGGTTATAATTAACCATGCAAGTCACTTTTCACTATATTGGAGTCATTTTGCACCCTATATGAGTCACTTTCCACCATATATTTGTACAATTAACATGTTAACATTATATACGTCCAATTTGACATCCTTTTACCACCTCTTAGTTCCACTTTCATACAGGTCAATTTTGTTCCACATTTTGGTTCTAATCAACCATGTAAGTCATTTTTCACCATATTAGAGTCACTTTTCACCTTATAAGAGTCACTTTCCACCATATATACAACCATTAACATGTTAACATCATATACATCTAATTTGACATCCTTTTACCACCTATTTTTGCCACTTTCATACAAGTTAATTTTGTTCCACATTTTGGCTCTAATCAACCATGTTACTCACTTTTCACAGTATTAGAGTCACTTTGCACCCTATAAGAGTCACTTTCCATAATATTTATGTATAATTAACATGTTAACATCATATTCATCCAATTTGTCATTCTTTTACCACCTCTTAGTTCCACTTTCATACAGGTCAATTTTGTTCCACATTTTGGTTCTAATCAACCATGTAAGTCACTTTTCACCATATTAGAGTCACTTTGCACCCTAAACGAGTCACTTTCCACCATATATACAATAATTAACATGTTAACATCATATAAATCCAAATTGACATGATTTTACCACCTATTAATGCCACTTTAATTCAAGTCAATTTTGTTCCACATTTTGTGTCTAAACAACCATGTAAGTCATTTTTGACCATATTAGAGTCACTTTGGACCCTATAAGAGTCACTTGCCACCATATATTGATACAACTAACATGTTAACATATCATGTACATGCAATTAGACATCCATTAACCACCTCTTGGTACCCCTTTCCTACAAGTCAATTTTGAGCCATATCTTGGCTCTAATCAATCATGTAAGTGACTTCTCACCATATTAGAGTCACTTTGCACCTTATAAGAGTCACTTGCTATCATATATTGGTTCAATTAACATGTTAAGATCATGTACATACAATTAGAAATCCTTTTACCACCTCTTCGTGCCACATTCATACAAGTCATTTTTGGTCCACATTTTGGTTCTAATTAACCATGTAAGTCAATTTTCACCATATTAGAGTCACTTTGCACCCTATAAGAGTCACTTTCCACCATATATACAAAAATTGACATGTTAACATCATATACATCCAATTTGACATCCTCTTACCACATATTAATTCCATTTTCATACAAGTTAATTTTATTCCACATTTTGGCTCTAATCAACCACGTAAGTCACTTTTCAGCATATTAGAGTCACTTTGCACCCTATAAGAGTCACTTGCCACCATATATTGATACAATTAACATGTTAACATCATGTACATGCAATTAGACAACCTTTACCCACCTCTTGGTACCCCTTTCTTACAACTTAATTTTGGGCCACATTCTAACTCTAATCAACCATGTAACTGACTTCTCGCAATATTAGAGTCACTTTGCACCTTATAAAAGTCACTTGCCATCATAAATTGGTACAATTAACATGCTAACATCATTTACATGTAATTAGAAATCCTTTTACAACCTCTTAGTGCCACATTCATACAAGTCAATTTTGGTCTACATTTTGGTTCTAATTAACCATGTAAGTCACTTTTCACCATATTACAGTTATTTTGCTATATATCTTGGTACCCATTTCTACAAGTCAATTTTGGGCCACATTTTGGCTCTAATCAATCTTGTAAGTGTCTTCTCACCATATTAGAGTCACTTTGCACCTTATAAGAGTCACTTGCCGTCATATATTGGTACAATTAACATGTTAACATCATGTACATGCAATTAGAATTCCTTTTACCACCTTTTAGTGCCACATTCATACAAGTCAATTTTGGTCCACATTTTGGTTCTAATTAACCATATTATTCACTTTTCCCATATTAGAGTCAGTTTGTCCCCTAGAAGAGTCACTTTCCACCATATATACAACAATTGACATGTTGACATCATATACATCCAATTTGACATCCTTTTACCACTTATTAATGCCACTTTCATACTAGTTAATTTTGTTCCATATCTTGGCTCTAATGAACCATGTAAGTCATTTTCCACCATATTAGAGTCACTTTGCACCCTATAAGAGTAACTTGCCACCATATATTGATACAATTAACATGTTAACATCATGTAAATGCAATTAGACATCCTTTAACCACCTCTTGGTAACCATTTCCTACAAGTCAAGTTTGGGCCATAATTTGGCTCTATTCAATAATGTAAGTGATTTCTCACCATATTAGAGTGACTTTGCACCTTATAAGAGTTACTTACCCTCATATATTGGTACAATTAACATGTTGACATCATGTACATGCAATTAGAAATCCTTTTACCACCTCTTACTACCACATTCATACAAGTCAATTTTGGTCCACATTTTGGTTCTAATTAACCATGTTAGTCATTTTTCACCATATTAGAGTCACTTTGCACCCTACAAGAGTCACTTTCCACCATATATACAACAATTGACATGTTAACATCATATACATCCAATTTGACATCCTTTTACCACCTATTAAGGCCATTTTCATACAAGTTAATTTTATTATACATTTTGGTTCTAATCAACCATGTAAGTCACTTTTCACCATATTAGAGTCACTTTGCACCCTAAACGAGTCACTTTCCACCATATATACAATAATTAACATGTTAACATCATATAAATCCAAATTGACATGATTTTACCACCTATTAATGCCACTTTCATTCAAGTCAATTTTGGTCCACATTTTGTGTCTAAACAACCATGTAAGTCATTTTTGACCATATTAGAGTCACTTTGGACCCTATAAGAGTCACTTGCCACCATATATTGATACAACTAACATGTTAACATATCATGTACATGCAATTAGACATCCATTAACCACCTCTTGGTACCCCTTTCCTACAAGTCAATTTTGAGCCATATTTTGGCTCTAATCAATCATGTAAGTGACTTCTCACCATATTAGAGTCACTTTGCACCTTATAAGAGTCACTTGCTATCATATATTGGTACAATTAACATGTTAAGATCATGTACATACAATTAGAAATTCTTTTACCACCTCTTAGTGCCACATTCATACAAGTTATTTTTGGTCCACATTTTTGGTTCTAATTAACCATATAAGTCACTTTTCACCATATTAGAGTGATTTTGCACCCTATATGAGTCACTTTCCACCATATATTTGTACAATTAAAATGCTAACATCATATACATCCAATTTGACATCCTTTTACCACCTCCTACTACCACATTCATAAAAGTCAATTTTGGTCCATATTTTTGTTCTAATTAACCATGTTAGTCACTTTTCACCATATTAGAGTCACTTTGCACCCTATAAGAGTCACTTTCCACCATATATACAAAAATTGACATGTTAAAATCATATACATCCAATTTGACATCCTCTTACCACATATTAATGCCATTTTCATACAAGTTAATTTTATTCTACATTTTGGCTCTAATCAACCATGTAAGTCACTTTTCAGCATATTAGAGTCACTTTGCACCCTATAAGAGTCACTTGCCACCATATATTGATACAATTAACATGTTAACATCATGTACATGCAAGTAGACAACCTTTACCCACCTCTTGGTACCCCTTTCTTACAACTTAATTTTGGGCCACATTCTAACTCTAATCAAACATGTAAGTGACTTCTCACAATATTAAAGTCACTTTGCACCTTATAAAAGTCACTTGCCATCATATATTGGTACAATTAACATGCTAACATCATTTACATGCAATTAGAAATCCTTTTACAACTTCTTATTGCCACATTCATACAAGTCAATTTTGGTCTACATTTTGGTTCTAATTAACCATGTAAGTCACTTTTCACCATATTACAGTTATTTTGCAATATATCTTGGTACCCATTTCTACAGGTCAATTTTGGGCCACATTTTGGCTCTAATCAATCTTGTAAGTGTCTTCTCACCATATTAGAGTCACTTTGCACCTTATAAGAGTCACTTGCCGTCATATATTGGTACAATTAACATGTTAACATCATATACATGCAATTAGAAATCCTTTTACCACCTTTTAGTGCCACATTCATAGAAGTCAATTTTGGTCCACATTTTGGTTCTAATTAACCATGTTATTCACTTTTCCCATATTAGAGTCAGTTTGTCCCCTAGAAGAGTCACTTTCCACCATATATACAACAATTGATATGTTGACATCATATACATCCAATTTGACATCCTTTTACCACCTATTAATGCCACTTTCATACAAGTTAATTTTGTTCCATATATTGGCTCTAATGAACCATGTAAGTCATTTTTCACCATATTAGAGTCACTTTTCACCCTATAAGAGTCACTTGCCACCTTATATTGATACAATTAACATGTTAACATCATGTACATGCAATTAGACATCCTTTAACCACCTCTTGGTAACCCTTTCCTACAAGTCAAGTTTGGCCCATATTTTGGTTCTATTCAATAATGTAAGTGATTTCTCACCATATTAGAGTGACTTTGGACATTATAAGAGTTACTTACCCTCATATATTGGTACAATTAACATGTTGACATCATGTACATGCAATTAGAAATCCTTTTACCACCTCTTACTGCCACATTCATACAAGTCAATTTTGGTCCACATTTTGGTTCTAATTAACCATGTTAGTCACTTTTCACCATATTAGAGTCACTTTGCACCCTACAAGAGTCACTTTCCACCATATATACAACAATTGACATGTTAAGATCATATACATCCAATTTGACATCCTTTTACCACCTATTTTTGCCACTTTCATACAAGTCAATTTTGTTCCACATTTTAGCTCTAATCAACCATGTTACTCACTTTTCACAGTATCATAGTCACTTTGCACCCTATAAGAGTCACTTGCCACCATATATTGATACAATTAACATGTTAACATCATATACATGTAATTAGACACTCTTTAACCACCTCTTGTTACCCTTTTCCTACAAGTCAATTTTGGGCCATATTTTGGCTCTAATCAATGATGTAAGTGATTTCTCACCATATTAGAGTTACTTTGCACCTTATAAGAGTCACTTGCCATTATATATTGGTACAATTAACATGTTAACATCATGTACATCAAATTAAAAATTCTTTTACCGCCTCTTAATGCCACATTCAGACAAGTCAATTTTGATCCATATTTTAGTTCTAAATAAATATGTAAGTCATTTTTCACCATATTAGAGTCACTTTGAATCCTATAAGAGTCACATTCCACCATATATATAACAATTAACATGTTAACATAATATATATCCAATTTGACATCCTTTTACCACCTATTAATACCACTTTCATACAAGTTATTTTTGTTCCACATTTTGGTTGTAATTAACCATGTAAGTCACTTTTCACCATATTAGAGTCACTTTGCATCCTATAAGAGTCACTTGCCACCATATATTGATACAATTAACATGTTAACATCATTTACATGCAATTAGACATCCTTTAACCACCTCTTGGTACCCCTTTCTTACAAGTCAATTTTGGGCCATATTTTGGCTCTAATAAAAAATGTAAGTGACTTCTCACAATATTAGAGTCACTTTGCACCTTATAAGAGTCACTTGCCATCATATATTGGTACAATTAATATGTTTATATCATGTACATCCAAATAGAAATCCTTTTACCACCTCTTAGTGCCACATTCATACAAGTCAATCTTGGTCCACATTTTGGTTCTAATTAACCATGTAAGTCACGTTTCACCATATTAGAGTGATTTTGCGCCCTATATGAGTCTCTTTACACCATATATTTCTACAATTAACATGTTGACATCATATATATCCAATTTGACATCCTTTTACCACCTATGAGTTCCACTTTCATACAGGTCAATTTTGTTCCATATTTTGGTTCTAATCAACCATGCGAGTCACTTTTCACCGTATTAGAGTCACTTTGCACCTTATAAGTGTCACTTTACATCATATATTGATCAATTAACATGTTAACATCATGTACATGCAATTAGACATTCTTTAACCACCTCTTGGTACCCCATTCCAGCAAGTCAATTTTGGTCCACATTTTGGGTCTCTAATCAGTCATGTAAGTGACTTCTCACCATATTCCACTTTGCACCTTATAAGAGTCACTTGCCATCATATATTGGTACAATTAATATGTTTACATCATTTACATGCAAATAGAAATCCTTTTACCACCTCTTAGTGCCACATTCATTCAACTCAATTTTGGCCCATATTTTGGTTATAATTAACCATGTAAGTCACTTTTCACCATATTAGAGTCATTTTACACCATATATGAGTCACTTTACACCATATATTTGTACAATTAACATGTTAACATTATATACATCCAATTTGACATCTTTTTACAACCTCTTAGTTCCACTTTCATACAGGTCAATTTTGTTCCACATTTTGGTTCTAATCAACCATGTAAGTCATTTTTCATCATATTAGAGTCACTTTTCGCCTTATAAGAGTCACTTTCCACCATATATACAACAATTAACATGTTAACATCATATACATCCAATTTGACATCCTTTTACCACCTATTTATGCCACTTTCATACAAGTTAATTTTATTCCACATTTTAGCTCTAATTAACCATGTAACTGACTTTTCACAGTATCATAGTCACTTTGCACCCTATAAGAGTCACTTGCCACCATATATTGATACAATTAACATGTTAACATCTTGTACATGCAATTAGACATCCTTTAACCACCTCCTGTTACCCTTTTCCTACAAGTCAATTTTGGGCCATATTTTGGCTCTAATCAATCATGTAAGTGATTTCTCACCATATTAGAGTCACTTTGCACCTTATAAGAGTCAGTTGCCATCATATATTGGTACAATTAACATGTTAACATCATGTAAATGAAATTAGAAATTCTTTTACAACCTCTTAGTGCCACATTCATACAAGTCAATTTTGGTCCATATTTTGGTTCTAATTAAACATGGAAGTCACTTTTCACCATATTAGAGTCACTTTGAACCCTATAAGAGTCACATTTCACCATATATACAACAATTAACATGTTAACATAATATATATCCAATTTGACATCCTTTTACTACCTATCAATGCCACTTTCATACAAGTTAATTTTGTTCCACATTTTGGTTGTAATTAACCATCTAAGTCACTTGTCACCCTATTGGAGTCACTTTGCATCCTATAAGAGTCACTTGCCACCATATATTGATACAATTAACATTTTAACATTATTTACATGCAATTAGACATCCTTTAACCACCTCTTGGTACCCCTTTCTTACAAGTCAATTTTGGGCCACATTTTAGCTCTAATCAAACACGTAAGTGACTTCTCACAATATTAGAGTCACTTTGCACCTTATAATAGTCACTTGCCATCATATATTGGTACAATTTGTTGGGAACCACGGACTTAGGGTGTTACTACGTTTTACGATAAAGATTACAAAAAGAGGATTACCTTGTTAATGGTTGATTCCACGCTCTTCTATTGTATTCCCAAATTCCCTTGAGCGAAGTGTGACCTCCGTCTTCTCAAGTTTTCCTCTCTTCTTGCTCCTTGGTGGCTACAATATGTTTTCACACAATTCCAAGCAAGAAGAGAATAAGAATATATATAGGCTACAATAGGGACCATGGATAATTAGGTTGGTCCTTCTAATTACATCTTGAGCCTAGCCCAATGTAATTAAATATTAATTCAATCCACTAAAGAATTAATATTTGCACTACCTTTCCTAATACCGTAATTTAATTAATTCGGTTCCAATATTATTTGCTTATTAAATTCCCCATGTTTAAAATATCATATGTCCATTAATTAAATAAATTACTGATAATTTATTTAATTAATATCTTTTATCCTTGATCATCCACTCAACCTTTATTTAATTATGCCAGAATAAATTCCACCAGCAGGGTTTCACATAATTAAATCTTTTTGAGCTTTCAAGGGGACATCATTAACCCGAATATTATCAGGACATGGATTCCTTCAATAAATAATATCCACCATGTATATAATTCCATCACTCAAAATATAATGACATAATTCAAAAGAATTATTTCATATATAAATCAAAGCATGTAAATAATATACACGTGTCAATTACTATTTCCGGATTAAGAACCTAAGCATTAATAATAACATAGAATCTTAGTTCTCCTTCTTAATCAGTATTAAGGGAACAATTCTAAATTTGATCCTGTTTAATATACACAAAGTATACTAGTATTATTTATTAGTCAATATAAACTAATCTAAATAATACTACAGCCATACTAGTGGATTGTCCAACACCACATGTGCTGTGAACCTTACTATATTATATAACCATATTTAACAATCTAATATTCTGTATCCCATTTGATACTAGATTGTTCACAATATATAATATTATACAACATGTAAACATTCAAATGATTCTCAAATAAACTGGCCAGAAATAAAGGTACATACTTCAAATAAATATTTTCAGTATACACTAACAATCTCCCACTTATACTCAAAATATTCTATGTGTACATCAGTGTTTATTTAATCCACTATTACATAAAAATCTATGTGTCCATCCATCTGACTCATATCGCTTCCACATGCTTGTCAAAAACCTTGGTTGGCAAGCTCTTTGTGAAAGGATCTGCTCGGTTGTCTTCTGATGATATGTGAGCCACAACTATATCCCCTCGCTTTACGATTCCTCGTATGAGATGATACTTACGTTCAATATGTTTAGCTGCTTTGAGGTCTCGCGGTTCCTTTGAATTTGCCACAGCACCAGTGTTATCACAATACACCGTCAAGCTCCTAGGCAAATTAGGTACCACATCTAAGTCCAAAAGGATGTTCCTGAACCATACAGCCTCCTTGGCAGCCTCAGAGGTCGCCACGTACTCGGCCTCCATGGTGGAGTCTACAATGCATTTCTGCTTTACACTCCTCCATATAACGGCTCCACCTCCCAAAGTAAAAACATATCCCGAGGTTGATTTCCTCTTATCCCTATCTGATTGGAAATCTGAATCAGTATATCCCAAAGGAAATAGATCTGAGGCCTTGTAAATTAACATATACTCCTTAGTCCTTCTCAGGTACTTGAGTTTAGTTTTTACTGCACTCCAATGTTCCTGACCTGGGTTCGACTGATATCTACTAACCATGCCTACAGCAAAGCAGATGTCAGGCCTCGTACATAACATATTATACATTAAGCTTCCACATGCTGAAGCATAAGGAACTGCTTTCATGCTCTCTATATCCTTAGGTGTCGAAGGACACTGCTTCTTAGATAGAGCAACTCCATGCTTAAAAGGTAGAAAACCTTTCTTGGAGTTCTGCATGTTAAAACGAGCTAATACTTCATCAATGTAGGGCTCTTGAGATAAAGCCAACATCCTTTTCTTGCGATCCCTTATAACTTTGATCCCAAGGATGTATGCCACTTCACCTAAGTCCTTTATGTCAAATTATTTGAACAACCATGCCTTTACTGATGACAACATCTCAATATTGTTTCCAATGAGTAAAATATCATCTACATATAGTACTAGAAAAACCACTGCATTACCTTCACTTCTCTTATACACGCACGATTCGCTTGGACTTTAATCAAATCCATATGACTGGACTGCCTGATCAAAACGAATATTCCAGTCTCTAGAAGCTTGTTTAAGTCCATAAATAGACCTCTTAAGCTTACATACCAGATGCTCTTGGCCTTCCTTAATGAATCCTTTTGGTTGCTGTATATAGATGGTTTCTTCAAGACTTCCATTAAGAAAAGCTGTCTTGACATCCATTTGCCAAATCTCATAATCGAGATGAGCTGCTATAGATAAAAGAATACGGATTGACTTAAGCATGACTACCGGTGAAAAGGTTTCCTCATAATCGATACCTTCTTTCTGAGTATACCCTTTCGCAACAAGTCTTGCTTTCCAGGCTTTCAGCTTTTTATCTAATCCCCTCTTTTTCTTGTAGATCCACTTACATCCAATAGGTTTTATATCTTTGGGTGGTTCCACGGGCTCCCAGACCTGATTAGAATACATTAATTTTATCTCAGATTCCATCGCCTTTTGCCAAAGATCTGCATCTTTGTCTTGTGCTGCCTCTTCGTATGTACGGGGATCATCATCATGTTTACCAGAGACCAAGTCTAAAGACTCACCCAAAAACATGAATCTATCAGGCTGTTGAACAACCCTCCCACTACGACGAGGCACTGGTGCGGTATTAGTGACAGGTTGTACATTATGTTGTGGTTGTTCTACTTGTACTACAGCTTCATGGGTATTATTTGTCCCTCCCACTAGTTCCTCTAAAACGACACTACTCATGGGTTTGTGATTCATTATATATTCCTCCTCTAAGAATCTTGCATTGGTGCTAACAATGACATCCCGATTCTTCGGACTATAAAATAAATATCCTTTCGTTCCCATAGGGTAGCCTACAAACAACCTTACTTATGTACGAGATTCTAACTTAGTCGCGTTCTTGTTCAGCACATGTGCTGGACAACCCCATATTCGAATATGTCTTAAACTCGGTTTATCCCCGGTCCACAATTCTAAGGGGGTTTTAGGAACCGACTTAGAAGGTACTAAGTTCAGAAGATAAGTTGTCTCTAAGGCATGTCCCCAAAATGACTTGGGTAAATCCGAATAACTCATCATCGATCTAACACTCTCTAAAAGAGTCCGGTTCCTTCTCTCTGCTACACCGTTCTGCTGGGGTGTGCCTGGTGCAGTTAACTGAGATTCTATCCCATTTTCTGATAAATATTCCCTAAATTCTCCAAGCAAGTATTCGCCACCACGATCTGATCGTAGTGACTTGATACTTTTATTAAGTCGCTTCTCCGTTTTAGCTTTGTACTCTTTGAACTTATCAAAGCACTCAGACTTACGGTGCAACAAATAAACGTACCCATATCTAGAATAATCATCAATGAAAGTGACGAAATATTCATTACCACCTCTTGCTTGGATATTCATGGGTCCACATAAATCAGAGTGAACCAATTCTAACAGTTGTTTGGCTCTATTCCCTTTTTCCTTGAAAGGCCTATTAGTCATTTTACCTTCCAAGCAGGATTCACAAACTGGAAATGGCTCCACTGCCAATGAGCTGAAAGGCCCGTCTACTACCAGTCTTTGAATCCTCCTCAAGTTAATATGACCTAATCTCAAGTGCCAAAGATATGTTTGGTTCAAACTAGAAGGTTCCTTTCTTTTAGTAGAGTTAGAAGATGTGTTGTTCAATTCCCTAAATTGCAGTTGCAGTGTAGGTTGACTAGGATTAATTACATATAACTTGTCTTGCAATGTACCAGAACATATAATTCGTTTATTCATCATAATAGAAACATTACGATCCAAACAAACATTATAACCATCCAAAGCAAGTTTAGAAACCGAAATTAAATTCCTTCTAAAAGAAGGTACATAAAGACAATTGTTCAAAACCAAAATCCTATCAGAACCAAAAGATAAATAAATAACTCCTACTGCAACTACTGCTACTTTCGTAGCATCTCCCATGAACACGTATATCTCACCATCTCTAAGCATTTTGGATAGTTGGAACCCCTGCATAGAATTACAAACATGATCAGTGGCTCCTGTATCTACACACCAAGTGCTCGTAGATATAGCCGCTATAAATGTTTCTGTAACTAGAGAAAGAGACATACCAGTATTGTTTGTCTTCTTAGGAAGAGGACAATCCTGTTTCCAGTAACCTGACTGTTTGCATCTGAAGCACTTTCCCTTAGGCTTTTTCACACCACCCTGAACTCCCACTGCCTTCACAGCTTTCTGTGTCTGAGCCTTTTTCTTCTTCTTAATACCTTTCGGCTTAGAGGAAGAACCTTTCTCAGCCACATTCACTTGAACACTCTGCCGAAATAATCCTTCAGCTGCCTGAAGTTCTGTCAGCAGTTCCGCGAGACTATACTGCCTCTTGTTCATGTTGTAATTCAAGCGGAACTGCTCAAAACTCTTGGACAAGCTCATAAGGATAATGTCAATCTGGGTTTCCCCGTCAAGTTCAGCACCAAGGATCTCTATCTCATTCAGATGCGACATCATCTTGAGAATATGATCCCTTACAGGTGTGCCTTCAGCCATCTGAGTGTTCATTAAAGCCTTCATGGCTACTTGCCTAGCAGCCCTATTCTGATCTCCAAAAAGTTCCTTGAGATTAAAGAGCATATCCGAAGCAGTGGCCATAGACTGATGATGATGCTGCAAAACACCCGACATTGCTGCCAGAATGTAACATTGCGACATCTCATCAGCCTTAATCCACCGTTTATAGTACTCTTTCTCATCTTCAGGAGCATCAGAAGCAGGCTGTTCAGGCTTGGGTTCATAAGTGCAAAACTTGTACTCCTCAGTAGTTAACACAATGTCCAAATTTCGTTTCCATTCAATATAGTTAGGTCCGGTAAGTTTGTTATCCTTAAGTATGGTGAATAGTGGATTAAATCCCATTTTATCCTGAGAATCATGCATAAAAACATCACATAAATAAGGGTGCATTAATTATTAAGATCTATTGATTCCTCTAACAATTATTAAAATTTAATGCACTAACATATAAACACCATAAGCTTCTGGTACGCCACGATGTGTGACATGTATACCACCTAATTTTGTTTAAATGTTACTTCGGTCCTATTACTAAACAATATGCCACGTTGGGGTGGACTATATTATTTTTCATAGCTAAGTGTATACCATCATCAAATCTTAAATTATTCGAAATCTATGGAACTTGGTACGCCACGATGGGTGGCGTGTATACCTTCCAATATTCGTAATTTTGCCTTGAATAGAATACTTCAATTCAATATTCATCAATGGTTTGATTTCAAGGTAGTGGAGGAGTCACATCGGTCTCGCTTAAAACCCACAGCCTTACAAGTTCGATGAACCCGTTTTTGACAAAATCGCCCCAAATCAGAAATAAAGAAAATCTGTATTTATTCCTTTCAAAATTTATTAATTTAAGAAGTTTATTCTAGTAATTTCTATAACATTCTAGACACCACAAATTACATGCCACGATGGGTGCCGTATATATAATTTATATTCGTCTTTATGTTAAATTACCTACAACCAATAATGGAGACCATGGGATTTAATTTCATATTAATTCCCTCTCCCACTTAGAATTTTTTTTATTAAAATTGAGGAATTTTAAAATTAAATGGGGCATATGTTGTTATAATTATGTCTAATCATGCATTCAAAATACACACATAATTTTAGCAACATATAACATTTAATTAAAGCAATAAATAAAATTTATGTCCATGTCGTCCTAATTAAGTTAAACATGCAATTTTAAAAGAATTACACACATAATTAATGACACACATAATCAATAAATTAAAGCAATAATTAAAATTTAATGGAAAAAATTAAAATAAATTTTCCACTATTATGGCCCTTGAAAAAAAAATCCAGCTCTAAAAAAAAATCTGCCCCAACAGCCCCAGCAGCCCCAGCAGTCCCGGCTGTCGCAGCAGCCCCGGCAGCCCCAGCAGCCCCAGCAGCCCCCAGCAGCCCCAGCAGTCCCGGCTGCCGCAGCAGCCCCATGTAATCGCACAGCGGAACAAAAAACTACCGGAATTAATTTCCGATCGCACATAACTATTACAAAATACCCGGAACAATTATAAAAAAATAGATCTAATACAAAACTAATTTTGTAAAATCTATTCTAACACGATCAACCCTCGTGTAAATTACAACCACGATTAAACCACGTGGAAACCAAAACAAAAATTAACCACGATTAAATCACGTGGGATCCAAACACATAATTAAAATATACATGGCCATAATAGTGGATTAACAACCTGCATTAAAACCAATACAAGAAAAACACTATATACACGCATATATAATTACGACATGGACATTATATCATAAAACGTAGAACCCATTACCAGGCTCTTGATACCAATTGTTGGGAACCACGGACTTAGGGTGTTACGACGTTTTACGATAAAGATTACGAAAAGAGGATTACCTTGTTAATGGTTGATTCCACGCTCTTCTATTGTATTCCCAAATTCCCTTGAGCGAAGTGTGGCCTCCGTCTTCTCAAGTTATCCTCTCTTCTTGCTCCTTGGTGGCTACAATATGTTTTCACACATTTCCAAGCAAGAAGAGAATAAGAATATGTATAGGCTACAATAGGGACCATGGATAATTAGGTTGGGCCTTCTAATTACATCTTGAGCCTAGCCCAATGTAATTAAATATTAATTCAATCCACTAAAGAATTAACATTTGCACTACCTTTACTAATACCGTAATTTAATTAATCCGGTTCCAATATTATTTGCTTATTAAATTCCCCATATTTAAAATATCATATGTACATTAATTAAATAAATTAATGATAATTTATTTAATTAATATCTTTTATCCTTGATCATCCACTCAACTTTTATTTAATTATGCCAGAATAAATTCCACCTGCAGGGTTTCACATAATTAAATCTTTTTGAGCTTTCAAGGGGACATCATTAACCCGAATATTATCAGGACATGGATTCCTTCAATAAATAATATCCACCATGTATATAATTCCATCACCCAAAATATAATGATATAATTCCAAAGAATTATTTCATATATAAATCAAAGCATGTAAATAATATACACGTGTCAATTACTATTTCCGGATTAAGAACCTAAGCATTAATAATAACATAGAATCTTAGTTCTCCTTCTTAATCAGTATTAAGGGAACAATTCTAAATTTGATCCTGTTCAATATACACAAAGTATACTAGTATTATTTATTAGTCAATATAAACTAATCTAAATAATACTACAGCCATACTAGTGGATTGTCCAACACCACCTGTGCTGTGAACCTTATTATATTATATAACCGTATTTAACAATCTAATATTCTGTATCCCATTTGATACTAGATTGTTCACAATATATAATATTAGACAACATATAAACATTCAAATGATTCTCAAATAAACTGGCCAGAAATAAATGTACATACTTCAAATAAATATTTTCAGTAAACACTAACCCAATTAACATGTTTACATCATGTACATGCAAATAGAAATCCTTTTACCACCTCTTAGTGCCACATTCATACAAGTCAATCTTGGTCCACATTTTGGTTCTAATTAACCATGTAAGTCACTTTTCACCATATTAGAGTGATTTTGCACCCTATATGAGTCACCTTCCACCATATATTTGTACAATTAACATGTTAACATCATATACATCCAATTTGACATCCTTTTACCACCTCTGGGGTCAATTTTTTTCCATATTTTGGTTCCAATCAACTATGCAAGTCACTTTTCACCATATTAGAGTCACTTTGCACCTTATAAGAGTCACTTTCCACCATATATTGATCAATTAACATATTAACATCATGTACATGCACTTAGACATCCTTTAACCACCACTTGGTACCCCATTCCAGCAAGGCAATTTTGGTCCACATTTTGGCTCTCTAATCAATCATGTAAGTGACTTCTCACCATAATAGAGTCACTTTGCACCTTATAAGAGTCACTTTCCATCATATATTGCTACAACTAACATGTTAACATTATTTACATGCAATTAGAAATCCTTTTACCGCCTCTTAGTGCCACATTCATTCAAGTTAATTTTGGTCCACATTTTGGTTCTAATTAACCATGTAAGTCACTTTTCACCATATTAGAGTCATTTTGCACCCTATATGAGTCACTTTCCACAATCTATTTGTATAATTAACATGTTAACATCATATACATCCAATTTGACATCCTTTTACCACCTCTTAGTTCCACTTTCATACAGGTCAAATTTGTTCCACATTTTGGTTCTAATCAACCATGTAAGTCACTTTTCACCATATTAGAGTCACTTTGCACCCTATAAAAGTCTTTTTCCACCATATATACAATAATCAACATGTCAACATCATATAAATCCAATTTCACATCCTTTTACCACCTATTAATGCCACTTTCATACAAGTTAATTTTGTTCCACATTTTGGGTCTAATCAACCATGTAAGTCACTGACCATATTAGAGTCAATTTGGACCCTATAAGAGTCATCCATATATTGACACAATTAACATGTTAACATCATGTACATGCAATTAGACATCCATTAACCACCTCTTGGCACCCCTTTCCTACAAGTCAATTTTGGGCCAAATTTTGGCTCTAATCAATCATGTAAGTGACTTCTCACCATATTAGAGTCACTTTGCACCTTATTAGAGTCACTTGCCATCATATATTGGTACAATTTGAAAGAGATGTGTCCTAAGTCCAATCATGTATCAGGATTTAGGAATAACTTTTATGTAATCTGTTTTGATTTCATTGATATTAATAAAATACTTGTTTTGTTTTTTATTGCGGGCTTTATCTATTTTAAGTGTTTAAATAAGATATACCACAGTTTGGAGTAAAATTTTTTATGGATTGTGATGAGATCATAATAATGAGACATAAAAGATGATAACTCTAAACTTAAATAGTTCCTGGTCGTAGGATTACTAACTGGTAATTAATAATCCGTAAAGATCGGTATGTACTATGCTTGCTTCATTATGAAGGCTGTCTGTTCTCATAGACATTTGTGTGGTGACACTATAGCTAGTATGTAGGTGCTTATTATGGAATAAGTTCACTGAACATGACTCACACAGCTGAACAACTGTTGGAGTTCACTCACGTGTCAGCAGTTGTTCACACAGTGATAGTTGTACAAGTATCCTTAGACTTGAGGTCATCATAGTCATCTTGTGTACACTGAACTATGTTTTGGTTTAGTTCTTAGTGTCCAGGGATAAATATAAGGGCTCTACTGGGTATAAGAATTTGTACACGAAGATAGTGTATGATCAATAAAGGATCTACCCCTTCCAGTGAAGGAAGAGAATGTTCAATGCTGATCCACTTATGCTAGTTCAGGAATCTCTGGCCATAGTGAATGAAATTAGAAAGGAGTTTCTAATTTACATTAATTAGAACTAAGCATAGTGAATGGGAAAGCATATGATTAAATAAGATAGGCTTGACACGTGTTTCATGCCTTATATTTAATCATGACATTGCAGGGTAGAAGGAATTGATTGTACGGTAACTATTCACTGAATGGGTTCTTGGTATTCTAAGCAATGAATTCGTATTATCCGGATAGTCGCGATATGTTGAGAAGTATCACTCACGATGTAGAATAAATATGATTAATTAATTAATCATATTTAATGAATTAGAGAATTTATATAAATAATGATAAAATAGTTTTATTATTATTTATTTCTACTACCAACTTAATATTGAACCTACAGGGTCATACCATAAAAGAGAATGATTTAATGGTGGATGAATTAATTAATAATGGCTGATAATTATTTATTTATGTAATAAATAATTAATTGGCAAATTTAATAATTGATTAAATGAGATTTATTTGATTATAAATTAATTAAGAAAAAGTTCTTAATATTATTAAATTAAGAATTTAATTTTTTGAAATTAAATCAGGTGAGAGAATTATTTCTAAAGTATTTATAAAAAGGATTAATAATTAAAAGGTGTTTTAATTATTAGTTAATTGGTTAATAAGAATAAAGGGTTAATAATAATAATATTTTATGGGAAAATTTTTAGATGAAAATTTTGCCTATAAATATACTATTATAAACCCTTATTTTGCCTCAACCCTAAAAAGTTAAGCAAACCCTAATTCTCCCACCGCTTCCTCCTCCATTATATTGAGATCTTGGTGGATACCGGTGGAGTGCTTCACACTTGAGGAGCAGCTGCTAAGGATCTCCGCTCTTCGTTCTTGGATCACTTTTAAAGGTTAGAAATCGATCTCATATGATTTAATCACGATTTGTATGCCTTTATTTGGATTTTATATCAAGAAAATTGTTTTACCATGCTTCTGTAATATATAAAATCCTACAATGGTATCAGAGCTAAGGTTGTATGCATATAGATCTGTGATAAAAATTTTAGAATTTTATGATCTTGTATGAATTTATTATGATTTTTGCAAGTTATATCATGGATTAATTATGATTGATTAGAAATTGTTTCTCAAAATTGTTTTGACTGTAGATCTGGGTTCCACAAGTGTTGTAGATCATCTGGGTATTTTTTTCATAATTTTCTGATGTGTGGATTAATTATTATGATTTTTTAAACTTATTTTAATTAAAATTCGTAATTAAATATATGTATATATAGTATATATATATTTATTTATTTGCTGCTGGAATAAAGAGAAAGGTGTTCTGCTGTTGCTGATTGATGGTGGCACGGTTTTCAAGACAAGGCGGCGACATAAGCTGACCGGCGCAGAAGCTGCACGCCTGGAAAAGGGGTGTCGTGCATTCCGGGAATGCGTTACACCCTGTGGCGCATTCACGGAATGCGTTACACCTTTTAATGACTTAAAAGGGTTGTAACGCATTACCGGAATGCGTTACAGGGCTTGTAACACGTTCCTGTAATGCGTTACAGCCCATCTGTTTTTTTTAATTTGATTCCTGGGAGTTTCGTAACTCCGTTTTGGGCGTGCAATATATCGTTGGATTCGTTTTTCCGAGACGGATCTAATGGAGTGGTCAAATTTCAATTTATATAAAAGTTTTGAACTGTTTATATTCCCGAAAGTATTTTAAAGCATGTTTTAATTGTTTTAATTGCTTTTAAATGCTATAATAAATTCATACATCATTATATCAATGTGTGAAATGATATTTCTTGCATGCTTACTTGTTTATTTATTTTTATATATGAGATATATGCCTATGTTTACCATACGATCATAGATTTAGGCGAACTTAAATCAATATAAGGCGTGCTCTAGAAAATCTAGAATATGAATCATTTCTTGCCTTAACAATATTATTATGAATACAATCATGAGATTCTTGTGTTTATGAAACACGTAATTAAATATGAATTTTCAATATTGAGAGAAAGGATGATTCTGTCAAAAGCAGATTTCTATCTGTAAGAAAAGGGTATTAAGTGACGCCTCTTGACAATGCTCCCCCCGATCTGGGAATCATCTGATTATCGATTATTGATTTGAAATATTTAATTTAAAAGGAAGAATCTCTTTATAATATGATTATGATTGTAACGTAATATAATCCCTCTAAAATTAAATAATATAAAGTAGTAATTGGCCAATGACATAACGGGCTTGTGTCAGTCACAGCCTTCCAACATGGTAGAAAGTAGTTCTTATTTTTGAATCATTGTCGTTTCGTGCTACAGCCGAGGGCTTTGATTTCGAAATAAGAAATATTTATCTATTACATAGAGATGTGTGCATTGAATTAGAATCTAAAGGTCGTTACGTGCTGCAGCCGTGGGCCGTTGGAGACTGATTCAATTGTATGAAATGTTGGGTTAGACTTGACTTAGAATATTGAGTCTGTCGTGCTACAGCCATGACTCAATTATTCAAGAGGCTAAAGTTTTATTAGGGAATAACATAAGATATAATTGACAAGAGTTGTCTGCCTATTGAACATCATATGACGTTTCGTGCTACAACCGAGGTTGTGTGATGGAATGTAGGATCCCTATTCCCACTAGCATTATGAATGCTTAATTTTCACTTAGGGGTTGTATAAATTAGATAAACTAGTGGGAGCCACTTATGAATAAAGACCCGATTCATATAGTGTTTTGAAATGAAATTGAATATTTGCTAAGTGTTGTTATGTGTTCATCATTTACAGATTTACTATATACGTTATGTCTTCTACACCATCACTCCGGAGCATACTAGATGCGCACAAGTTGACTGGTCCTAATTTTGCTGAATGGCTTCGAAACTTGAGAATTATTCTCAGGGTTGAGAAGCCGGAATATGTGCTTGACTCACCTAAGCCTACTGAACCTGCTAGCGATGCACATAATGATGAACATGTTGTGTATCGTAAGTGGATAGATGATGCAAATGTTGCTTAATGCATCATGCTAGCTTCCATGAACATTGAGCTACAGAAGCAACATGAGCATATGGATGCTCACACTATCCTTATGCATCTACAAGAGTTGTATGATGTGGCAGGGAGGACAGCTCGATATGAGATATCGAAGGAGCTGTTCGGTTGTAGGATGTCTGAGAGATCATCTGTGAATGACCATGTACTTAAGATGATCAATTTTATTGAACATCTTGGACAACTTGGTTTTGCCATGGATGGGAGTTGAGCCAAGATTTGGTCTTGCAATTAATTCTGAGTTCATTCTCGCAGTTTGTTGTGAACTTTCACATGAATAAGCTGGATGTCAGCCTGCCTGAACTCCACAACATGTTGAAGACTGCGGAATCAAATTTTCCCCCTAAGAAGAGTTCTGTTCTTCTAATTGGTGAAGGTTCCAATCCTAAGAAAAGGAAGAAGAACCCTTCCAAGAAGAAGAAAGTAAGTGAGAAAAAGCCGGTTCCACCAAAAGCTGAAGACCCCAAGAGCAAGGTTGTTTGCTTTCACTGTAACAAGGTTGGGCACTGGAAGAGGAACTGCAAGGTTTACCTTGCAGAATTGAAGAAGAAGAAGGGTAGTGAGACTACCGCTTCTGATTCAGGTATGTTCATGATCGAAGTTAATATGTCACTAAGTCAAATTTCTACTTGGGTATTCGATACCGCCTGTGGTTCTCATATTTGCAATTTGTTGCAGGGACTAAAGGGAAGTAGGACTCTTGAAGAAGATGAGGTGATTCTACGTATGGGCAATGGAGCAAGGGTTGCCGCCATATCTGTAGGATCATTTAGTTTACATATGCCTACGGGCAAGACTATTATTTTGAATAAATGTTATTACGTTCGCTCTATTGTGAGGAATATTGTTTCTATTCCTATGTTGGATTTCGATGGTTTTTCATTTATTATTAAGAATAATGAATATTCTATTCTTACAGATAATGTTCTTTATGACCGTGGTACTTTAAATAATGGTATGTATGTATGTCACATAGAGCATAATTTACTTCAGATTGAACAAACTAATAAAAGAAAAAGGGATGATGAAAATCTCACCTTTTTGTGGCACTGCAGACTTGGTCATATTAGTGAAAATAGACTGCGGACATTGCATAAGGAAGGGTTACTTGACCCCTTTGATATTGAATCATATCCTACATGCGAGACTTGTCTATTGGGTAAAATGACCAAATCTCCATTTAGTGGACATGGAGAGAGGGCTGCAGATTTGCTAGGATTGGTACACACAGATGTATGTGGACCAATGTCTACGCAAGCCAAGGGTGGATTTTCATACTTCATTACTTTCATAGATGATCGATCTAGATTCGGATATGTGTATTTGATGAAACACAAGTCTGAAGCCTTCGAAAAGTTCAAAGAATATAAGCATTAAGTGGAGAAACAAATCAAACATATTATTATAACTCTTCGATCAGATCGAGGTGGTGAATACTTGAGTGGAGAGTTTCTAGATTATCTCAAAGAAAATGGTATAGTCTCCCAGTGGACTCCTCTATACACTTCACAGTTGAATGGGGTATCTGAAAGGAGAAATCGAACTTTGTTAGACATGGTTCGGTCCATGATGAGCTATGCGAATCTTCTAGTATTCCTGTGGGGTTATGCATTGGAAACCTCAACATATTTACTGAATAAGGTGCCTTCCAAATCTGTTCCTCAAACTCCATATGAGATATGGAAAGAAAGGAAACTGAGTCTTAAACACGTTAAGATTTGGGGATGTCCAGCTAATGTCAAGAAAGTTGACCCAGATAAGCTGGAATCTCGATCCGTAAAATGTAATTTTGTGGGATATCCTAAAGAGACTTTAGGGTATTACTTTTCACCGATCATCGGGTGTTTGTCTCCAGACATGCTACCTTCTTGGAAAAGCAGTTTATCCTTGAAGGAAACAGTGGGAGCAAAATTGAACTTGATGGAGTTCAAGAAGCACAAACTACTACGGATCAAGTGGAAACACCTGTTCAGACTGAACAACCTTTTGAGGAACAGCCCATTCGTAGGTCAGGGAGAGTGTCTCGCCAAACTGAGAGTATTATGGCCTTGTCATTGAGAATGACAATGAGTTGTCAATCATTGATGATGACGACCCTGTGACCTATAATGAGGCTATGAGTAGTGTTGACTCAGAGAAATGGCATAATACCATGAAATCCGAAATGGAATCTATGTATACCAACCAAGTATGGACTCTGGTTGAGGCGCCTGAAGGTGTTAAGCCTATTGGGTGCAAGTGGGTATACAAGAGAAAGATTGGAGAAGATGGCCAGGTGGAGACATATAAGGCCAGGCTCATGGCAAAAGGATCCAAATAAAGGCAGAGAATTGACTTTGATGAAACTTTTTTGCCTGTAGCCCTGTTAAAATCAATTCGGATTTTGCTTGCAATTTCTGCTTACTACGACTATGAGATCTGGCAAATGGACGTGAAAACGGCCTTCCTCAATGGGGAACTTGAAGAGGAAGTGTATATGACACATCCAGAGGGTTTTCTTTCCAAGGGAAATGAACAGCTAGTGTGTAAGCTGCTGCGAACCATATATGGTTTAAGGCAAGCTTCTCATAGATGGAACATCCGTTTTGATGAGACAATCAAAGAGTTTGGTTTTATCAAAAACATAGATGAACCATGTGTCTACAAGAAGGTTAGTGGGAGCGCAGTAACATTTCTTATATTGTATGTGGATGACATACTTCTTATAGGAAATGATATAATGATGCTGCAATCAGTTAAAGTATGGCTATCGAAGAACTTCACCATGAAGGACTTGGGAGAAGCAACCTACATTCTCGGTATGAAGATCTATAGAGATAGATCTAGAAGAATGATAGGTCTTACCCAGGGTACATACATCCAGAAAGTGCTTAAAAGGTTTAGCATGGAAAACTCCAAAAGAGGTCACATACCGATGAGCCATGGAGTGTCCCTTTCCGGAAAGATGTCGCCTAAGACACCTGAGGAAAGAGAGCGTATGAGTAAGATTCCTTATGCTTCAGCAATATGATCTATCATGTACGCGATGTTGTGTACTAGGCTTGATGTTGCTCATTCAATTAGTGTGACGAGCAGATATCAGTCCAATCCAGGTGAAGACCACTGGAAAGTAGTGAAGAACATCCTTAAGTACTTTCGAAGGACTAAGGACATTTTCTTATTTTTGGTGGTGAATCTGAGTTGAAAATAGAGGGTTATACTGACTCTAGTTTTCAATCAGAAAGTGATGATAGCAAATCCATGTCAGGGTACGTGTTTACTCTGAATGGTGGTGCGATTAGTTGGAAGAGTTCCAAACAGTCTACAACAACTGACTCCACAGCGGAAGCAGAATATATAGCTGCAAGTGAGGCTGCAAAAGAAGCCGTTTGGATGAGGAAATTTGTTTCTGAGTTGGGAGTTGTTCCTAGCGTTGAAGAGCCTATTGTGTTATATTGTGATAACAATACAGCAATAGCACAAGCCAAGGAACCTAGGTTCATAAAAATTCCAAACATGTCCTGCGGCGCTTTCATCTGATTAGGGAGATTGTTGAAAGAGGAGATGTCAACGTCGAGAGAGTTGACACATATAACAACATAGCAGACCCTTTAACAAAGCCACTTTCTCAAAGTCACTTTGATCGTCATAAAGACAAGATGTGTATTAGATACCAGAGTGATTGGCTTTAGTACAAGTGGGAGATTGAAAGAGATGTGTCCTAAGTCCAATCATGTATGAGGATTTAGGAATAACTTTTATGTAATCTGTTTTGATTTCATTGATATTAATAAAAGACTTGTTTTGTTTTTTATTGCGGGCTTTATCTATTTTAAGTGTTTAAATAAGATATACCACGGTTTAGAGTAAAGCTTTTTATGGATTATGATGAGATCATAATAATGAGACATAAAAGATGATAACTCTAAACTTAAATAGTTCCTGGTCGTAGGATTACTAACTGGTAATTAATAATCCGCAAAGATCGGTACATACTATGCTTGCTTCATTATGAAGGCTGTCTATTCTCATAGACATTTGTGTGGTGACACTATAGCTAGTATGTAGGTGCTTATTATAGAATAAGTTCACTGAACATGACTCACACAGCTGAATAACTAATGGAGTTCACTCACGTGTCAGCATTTGTTCACATAGTGATAGTTGTACAAGTATCCTTAGACTTGAGGTCATCATAGTCATCTTGTGTACACTGAACTATGCTTTGGTTTAGTTCTTAGTCTCCAGGGATAAATATAAGGGCTCTACTGGGTATAGGAATTTGTACACGAAGATAGTGTATGATCAATAAAGGATCTACCCCTTCCAATGAAGGAAGAAAATGTTCAATGCTGATCCACTTATGCTAGTTCAGGAATCTCTGGCCAGAGTGCATGAAATTAGAAAGGAGTTTCTAATTTACATTTATTAGAACTAAGCATAGTGAATGGGAAAGCATATGATTAAATAAGATAGGATTGACACGAGTTTCATGCCTTGTATTTAATCATGACATTGCAGGGTAGAAGGAATTAATTGTACGGTAACTATTCACTGAATGGGTTCTCGGTATTCTAAGCAGTGAATTTGTATTATCCGGATAGTCGCGATATGCTGAGAAGTATCCCTCATAATGTAGAATAAATATGATTAATTAATTAATCATTTTTAATGAATTAGAGAATTTATATAAATAATGATAAAATAGTTTTATTATTATTTATTTCTACTACCGGCTTAATATTGAACCTACAGGGTCACATCATAAAAGAGAATGATTTAATAGTGGAGGAATTAATTAATAATGGATGATAATTATTTATTTATGTAATAAATAATTAATTGCAAAATTTAATAATTGATTAAATGAGATTTAATTGATTATAAATTAATTAAGAAAAAGTTCTTAATATTATTAATTAAGAATTTAATTTTTGGAAATTAAATCAAGTGAGAGAATTATTTCTAAAGTGTTTAGAAAAAGGATTAATAATTAAAAGGTGTTTTAATTATTAGTTAATTGGAAAATAAGAATAAAGGGTTAATAATAATAATATTTTATGGGAAAATTTTTAGATGAAAATTTTGTCTATAAATATACTATTATAAACCCTTATTTTGCCTCAACCCTAAAAAGTTAAGCAAACCCTGATTCTCCCACCCCTTCCTCCTCCATTACATTGATCTCTTGGTGGATAACGGTGGAGTGCTTCACACTTGAGGAGCAGCTGCTAAGGATCTCTGCTCTTCGTTCTTGGATCGCTTTTAAAGGTTAGAAATCGATCCCATATGATTTAATTATGATTTGTATGCCTTTATTTGGATTTTATATCAAGAAAGTGGTTTTACCATGCTTCTGTGATGTATAAAATCCTTCACAATTAACATGTTAACATCATGTACATGCAATTAGAAATTCTTTTACCACCTCTTAGTGGCACATTGATGTGGATCTCTCCACAAAGAAAGAAAAGAAGAAGAAGAAGAAGAAAAGGGATAAGAGAAGAAGAGGATATTTCAAAAGAACACGATCAATCCAGAAACGTGAACTTTGAATCTCAAATTGCTTAGATCAATCCAGAAACTAAGTAATTCGAATTTAATCTTCAAAACAATCCAGTAATTGAAGTTTAGAGAAAAAAAACTACTCATAGTTTATCTCAAAACACAAGTTTGATATCAACCATTGTCTCTCTTAAAAGATTACATGAGAGGGGTATTTAAAGGCTTAGACAATAACCCAAATCTAATAGGATTCCAAGAGAAATTCAATATCAGCTTTAATTTAACCAATATCTAAATCCTTCCAGGAAATAAATTTAAAAACCAAACCTGAATTGAAAAAAGACAAAAACCAAATAGGAAAATAAAATCCTAAGTGCTTAAAATAAGAAAAACCCTTTCAAGTGAAAGGTAAAAACTTGCAAGCAAAATTATAATTAATAAATATATAACAATCGGCTTATTGTCCAACTTCATGCACCGCTCCTTTATTCCTTGTTGTTCAAGTAAGCTTCATAACCCATGTTTACATCCTCTCCAATTGAGCATCACCACAAGTACGCATAACCAAATCCAAATTAACATATTCATTCCTTGATCCTCATCATTCTCCTCTCCTTTAAAGAAAACTCGTCCTCGAGTTCTAAAGTATTTAAGAATAAGCACATAACGAGATGATTTCTCGTAGAACTTGAAAGTTTTGAATTGCAATTCCATGACCAGTATCTTAGGAAGTAAACTCGAAAGAATAAGATAGGTGCATTCAACAAGTTCTCTACCCCTAGAAAATCAATGTGTTCCACGATGATGATGTTGTTTTCCTTGTACACAACCTCTTTAGTTTGGAAAATATCCTCGAGTACCTTTTTCTCTTCAACCATGTCACGACACACAAGTTTAAGAGATGTATCTATTTGATTTTCTTCAACAACCAAGAATTTATCATCATGTTTCTTTCTTTCTTCATACTTCTCTATTATAGCTTCTTTTGTAACTGGTTCATCCTTTTCATCGAAACTTGATATTGTCGCCATACTTAACACCCGGTAATCAACAACAAGATCCGTAACATTCTCCATACTGACCAAAACTTCTTCTTTAGTTTCTTCTGAAAGAGTGAACTCGTGAAGGGAAGACTTCAATTTCTCATCTTGTTGAAAAGATTCAAATTCCAAAGCAAGATTGCATACATCATTAAACGAGATATATCGACTTGATTTAACCTTTCGATAAATAGGCAAGTTCAGTCCACGAATAAATCTTCCAATTTTCATTATTTTTGTCTCCTCCAAGTCACAAATAAGGCGCAATCTATAAAATTCAGAAGTATACTCAGAAACACTCATAGTACCTTGAGAGAGGGATGTCATCTTCATTATATATTTGAATTTATAATGCAAAGGAATATATTTTGCACGAAGTTTCTTCTTCAGAGATGTCCAAGTCATAATTTTTTCTTTTCCAGATCTAACTCTTTTTTTATGTTTAGATTATCAAACCACAATCCTGCTTTCTTTGTAAGTTTAAGCGCTGCAATCTTGAATATTCTCATCTCAGTCCAACCTGTATAAGCAGAAATCTTATCGACTTGTGTAACCCATTCAACAAAATCATCTATGCTACCCAAACCTGTAAAATAACCAAGCTCTATACCAGGATCATAGACTTCATCACTATCTTTCACCTTAACTAAAATTTTATAAAATTCATCAAACCTCGATTCCGTTGAATTAGCAAGCTTTTGAGTATGTTTATTAATCTCATCCAATTTTCCAAGTAATTTTCTGAGCAATTCATATGTAGCCATAAGAAAAATCTGTTAAAAAAAACTTGATGAACAATACCGTGAACAGTGTCGATGAACAGTGCTCGTGAACAGTACGCGCGTGAATAGTGCCGATGAACAATACTCGTGAACAGTACGCGTGAACAGTAACTCGCGAATAGTAATTATTATTTTTTTTTGAAACCTAGATCTCCCAACAATTAAGAAATTGGAGAAAAAACCTTTGCTCTTGATACCAAATTGATGTTGATCTCTCCACAAAGAAAGAAAAGAAGAAGAAGAAAAGGGATAAGAGAAGAAGAGGATATTTCAAAAGAACACGATCAATCCAGAAACGTGAACTTTTAATCTCAAATTACTTAGATCAATCCAGAAACTAAGTAATTCGAATCTAATCTTCAAAACAATCCAGTAATTAAAGTTTAGAGAAAAGAAAAACTATTCGTAGTTTATCTCAAAACACAAGTTTTATATCAACCATTGTCTCTCTTAAAAGATTACATGAGAGGGGTATTTATAGGCTTAGACAATAACCCAAACCCAATAGGATTCCAAGAGAAATTCAATATCAGCTTGAATTTAACCCATATTTGAATCCTTCCAGGAAACAAATTTTAAAACCAAACCTGAATAGAAATAAAGACAAAAACCAAATAGGAAAATAAAATCCTAAGTGCTTAAAACAAGAAAAACCCTTTCAAGTGAGGTAAAAACTTACAAGAAAAATTCTAATTAATAATTATATAACAATCAGCTTATTGTCCAACTTCATGCACCACTCCTTTATTCCTTGTTGTCCAAGTAAGCTTCATAACCCATGTTTACATCCTCTCCAATTGAGCATCACCACAAGTATGCATAACCAAATCCAAATTAACATATTCATTCCTTGATCCTCATCACACATTTATACAAGTCAATTTTGGTCCACATTTTGGTTCTAATTAACCATATTAGAGTCACTTTTCACCATATTAGAGTCACTTTGCACCCTATAGGAGTCACTTTCCACCATATATAAAACAATTGACATGTTAACATCATATACATCCAATTTGACATCCTTTTACCACCTATTAATGCCACTTTCATACAAGTTAATTTTGTTCCACATTTTGGCTCTAATCAACAATGTAAGTCACTTTTGACCATATTAGAGTCACTTTGCACCCTAGAAGAGTCACTTGCCACTATATATTGATACAATTAACATGTTAACATCATGTACATGCAGTTAGAAATCCTTTAACCACCTCTTGGTACCCCTTTCCTACAACTCAAGTTTGGGCCACATTTTGGCTATAATCAATAATGTAAGTGATTTCTAACCATATTAGAGTCACTTTGCACCTTATAAGAGTTACTTGCCATCATATATTGGTACAATTAACATGTTAACATCATGTACTTGCAATTAAAAATCCTTTTACCACCTCTTACTTCCACATTCATATAAGTCAATTTTGGTCCACATTTTGGTTCTAATTAACCATGTAAGTCACTTTTCACCATATTAGAGTCACATTGCACCCTATAAGAGTCACTTTCCACCATATATACAACAATTGACATGTTAACATCATATACATCCAATCTGACATCCTTTTACCACCTATTAATGCCATTTTCATACAAATTAATTTTATTCCACATTTTTGCTCTAATCAACCATGTAAGTCACTTTTCAGCATATTAGAGTCACTTTGCACCCTATAAGAGTCACTTGCCACCATATATTGATACAATTAACATGTTAACAAAATGTACATGCAATTAGACATCCTTTAACCACCTCTTGGTACCCTTTCTTACAACTCAATTTTGGGCCACATTTTGGCTCTAATCAAACATGTATGTGACTTCTCACAATATTAGAGTCACTTTGCACCTTATAAGATTCACTTCCATCATATATTGGTACAATTAAACTGTTAACATCATGTACATGCAATTAGAAATCCTTTTACCACCTCTTAGTACCACATTCATACAAGTCCATTTTGGTCCATATTTTGGTTATAATTAACCATGTAAGTCACTTTTCACCATATTAGAGTCATTTTGCACCCTATACGATTCATTTTCCACCATATATTTGTACACTTAACATGTTAACATTATATACGTCCAATTTGACATCCTTTTACCACCTCTTAGTTCGACTTTCATACAAGTCAATTTTGTTCCACATTTTGGTTCTAATCAACCATGTAAGTCACTTTTCACAGTATTAGAGTCACTTTGCACCCTATAAGAGTCACTTGCCACCATATATTGATACAATTAACATGTTAATATCATGTATATGCAATTAGACATCCTTTAACCACCTCTTGTTACCCTTTTCCTACAAGTCAAATTTAGGCCATATTTTGGCTTTAATCAATCATGTAAGTGATTTCTCACCATATTAGGGTCACTTTGCACCTTATCAGAGTCACTAGCCATCATATATTGATACAATTAACATGTTAACATCATGTACATGAAGTTAAAAATCCTTTTACCACCTATTAGTGCCACATTCATACAAGTCAATTTTGGTCCGCATTTTGGTTCTTATTAAACATGTAAGTCACTTTTCACCATATTAGAGTCACTTTGAACCCTATAAGAGTCACATTCCACCATATTTACAACAATTAACATGTTAACATCATATACATTCAATTTGACATCCTTTTACCACCTATTAATGCCATTTTCATATAAGTTAATTTTATTCCACATTTTGGCTCTAATCAACCATGTAAGTCACTTTTCAGCATATTAGAGTCACTTTGCACCCTATAAGAGTCACTTGCCACCATATATTGAAACAATTTGGAACGGAATGAATCATAACTTTATTCAAAATCCCGGTCTCTTGGTACTAATACTTATTTTGTTGTCATATCAAATTAGATATCAATACGAACTTTGATGCTCACAACGTCCCATACTGAAGTCAACATCAATCATCTGTGTTAATACCACCTTTGATATCCAACAACAAAGTATGTATCAACATAAGAATGGAGGTATGAATTTACACATCGATTATCGAAAATTATAAGTCTGAAGATTAAATGGACATAATATACCAGGAATATTTGGATAGTGTAATTGTATTTATTGATAACATCCTCGCTAATTCAAGGACTAAGGAAGACCAAGATGAACGCCTGAAGATATGCCTGCGAAGAGCTAAAAATATATATATATAGCAACTGCATTCTCAGCTTCAAAGGTATAAATTCTGGTTATAATTGATTATGAGCTACGATTGCTTGGTTAACTACCAACGAGGAAAGGTCCATTTAGGAATAGATGTTTCAAATAGAAAGAAAAGAATGAATACCATTAAGATTGTAGGGAAATGGTTAAAAGAATTGAAAAGGTTGGAAATTGAAGAATAGGTTTTGATTATTAACATGTTAACATCATGTACATGCACTTAGACATCCTTTAACCACCTCTTGGTACCCCTTTCTTACAACTCAATTTTGGGCCACATTTTGGCTCTAATCAAACATGTAAGTGACTTCTCACAATATTAGAGTCACTTTGCACCTTATAAGAGTCACTTCCATCATATATTGGTACAATTAACATGTTAACATCATGTACATGCAATTAGAAATCCTTTTACCACCTCTTAGTACCACATTCATACAAGTCAATTTTGGTCCAGATTTTTGTTATAATTAACCATGTAAGTCACTTTTCACCATATTAGAGTCATTTTGCACCCTATATGATTCACTTTCTACCATATATTTGTACAATTAACATGTTAACATTATATACGTCCAATTTGACATCCTTTTACCACCTCTTAGTTCCACTTTCATACAGGTCCATTTTGTTCCACATTTTGATTCTAATCACCAATGTAAGTCACTTTGCACCATATTAGAGTCATTTTTCACCTTATAAGAGTCACTTTCCATCATATATACAACGATTAACATGTTAACATCATATAAATCCAATTTGACATCCTTTTACCACCTATTAATGCCACTTTCATACAAGTTAATTTCGTTCCACATTTTGGCTCTAATCAACCATGTAAGTCACTTTTCACAGTATTAGAGTCACTTTGCACCCTATAAGAGTCACTTTCCACCATATATTGATACAATTAACATGTTAACATCATATGCATGCAATTAGACATCCTTTAACCACCTCTTGTTACCCTTTTCCTACAAGTCAAATTTGGGACATATTTTGGCTCTAATCAATCATGTAAGTGATTTTTCACCATATTAGAGTCACTTTGCACCTTATAAGAGTCACTTGCCATCATATATTCGTACAATTAACATGTTAAAATCATGTATATGAAATTAGAAATCCTTTTACCACCTCTTAGTGCCACATTTACAAGTCAATTTTGGTCCGCATTTTGGTTCTAATTAAACATGTAAGTCACTTTTCCCCATATTTGAGTCATTTTGACCCCTATAAGAGTCACATTCTACCATATATACAACAATTAACATGTTAACATCATATACATCCAATTTGAAATCCTTTTACCACCTATTAATGCCAATTTCATACAAGTGAATTTTGGTACACATTTTGGCTATAATCAACCATGTAAGTCACTTTTCACCATATTAGAGTCGCTTTACACCCTATAAGAGTCACTTGCCACCATATATTGATACAATTAACATGTTAACATCATGTACATGAAATTAGACATCCTTTAACCACCTCTTGGTACCCCTTTCTTAAAACTCAATTTTGGGCCACATTTTGGCTCTAATCAAACATGTAAGTGACTTCTCACTATATTAGAGTCACTTTGCACCTTATAAGAGTCACTTCCATCATATATTAGTACAGTTAGCATGTTAACATCATGTACATGCAATTAGAAATCCTTTTACCACCTCTTAGTGCCACATTCATACAAGTCAATTTTGGTCCGCATTTTGGTTCTAATCAACCATGTAAGTCACTTTTCACAGTATTAGAGTCACTTTGCACCCTATAAGAGTCACTTGCCACCATATATTGATACAATTAACATGTTAATATCATGTATATGCAATTAGACATCCTTTAAGCACCTCTTGTTACCCTTTTCCTACAAGTCAAATTTAGGCCATATTTTGGCTTTAATCAATCATGTAAGTGATTTCTCACCATATTAGGGTCACTTTGCACCTTATCAGAGTCACTAGCCATCATATATTGATACAATTAACATGTTAACATCATGTACATGAAGTTAAAAATCCTTTTACCACCTATTAGTGCCACATTCATACAAGTCAATTTTGGTCCGCATTTTGGTTCTTATTAAACATGTAAGTCACTTTTCACCATATTAGAGTCACTTTGAACCCTATAAGAGTCACATTCCACCATATTTACAACAATTAACATGTTAACATCATATACATTCAATTTGACATCCTTTTACCACCTATTAATGCCATTTTCATATAAGTTAATTTTATTCCACATTTTGGCTCTAATCAACCATGTAAGTCACTTTTCAGCATATTAGAGTCACTTTGCACCCTATAAGAGTCACTTGCCACCATATATTGAAACAATTTGGAACGGAATGAATCATAACTTTATTCAAAATCCCGGTCTCTTGGTACTAATACTTATTTTGTTGTCATATCAAATTAGATATCAATACGAACTTTGATGCTCACAACGTCCCATACTGAAGTCAACATCAATCATCTGTGTTAATACCACCTTTGATATCCAACAACAAAGTATGTATCAACATAAGAATGGAGGTATGAATTTACACATCGATTATCGAAAATTATAAGTCTGAAGATTAAATGGACATAATATACCAGGAATATTTGGATAGTGTAATTGTATTTATTGATAACATCCTCGCTAATTCAAGGACTAAGGAAGACCAAGATGAACGCCTGAAGATATGCCTGCGAAGAGCTAAAAATATATATATATAGCAACTGCATTCTCAGCTTCAAAGGTATAAATTCTGGTTATAATTGATTATGAGCTACGATTGCTTGGTTAACTACCAACGAGGAAAGGTCCATTTAGGAATAGATGTTTCAAATAGAAAGAAAAGAATGAATACCATTAAGATTGTAGGGAAATGGTTAAAAGAATTGAAAAGGTTGGAAATTGAAGAATAGGTTTTGATTATTAACATGTTAACATCATGTACATGCACTTAGACATCCTTTAACCACCTCTTGGTACCCCTTTCTTACAACTCAATTTTGGGCCACATTTTGGCTCTAATCAAACATGTAAGTGACTTCTCACAATATTAGAGTCACTTTGCACCTTATAAGAGTCACTTCCATCATATATTGGTACAATTAACATGTTAACATCATGTACATGCAATTAGAAATCCTTTTACCACCTCTTAGTACCACATTCATACAAGTCAATTTTGGTCCAGATTTTTGTTATAATTAACCATGTAAGTCACTTTTCACCATATTAGAGTCATTTTGCACCCTATATGATTCACTTTCTACCATATATTTGTACAATTAACATGTTAACATTATATACGTCCAATTTGACATCCTTTTACCACCTCTTAGTTCCACTTTCATACAGGTCCATTTTGTTCCACATTTTGATTCTAATCACCAATGTAAGTCACTTTGCACCATATTAGAGTCATTTTTCACCTTATAAGAGTCACTTTCCATCATATATACAACGATTAACATGTTAACATCATATAAATCCAATTTGACATCCTTTTACCACCTATTAATGCCACTTTCATACAAGTTAATTTCGTTCCACATTTTGGCTCTAATCAACCATGTAAGTCACTTTTCACAGTATTAGAGTCACTTTGCACCCTATAAGAGTCACTTTCCACCATATATTGATACAATTAACATGTTAACATCATATGCATGCAATTAGACATCCTTTAACCAACTCTTGTTACCCTTTTCCTACAAGTCAAATTTGGGACATATTTTGGCTCTAATCAATCATGTAAGTGATTTTTCACCATATTAGAGTCACTTTGCACCTTATAAGAGTCACTTGCCATCATATATTCGTACAATTAACATGTTAAAATCATGTATATGAAATTAGAAATCCTTTTACCACCTCTTAGTGCCACATTTACAAGTCAATTTTGGTCCGCATTTTGGTTCTAATTAAACATGTAAGTCACTTTTCCCCATATTTGAGTCATTTTGACCCTTATAAGAGTCACATTCTACCATATATACAACAATTAACATGTTAACATCATATACATCCAATTTGAAATCCTTTTACCACCTATTAATGCCAATTTCATACAAGTGAATTTTGGTACACATTTTGGCTATAATCAACCATGTAAGTCACTTTTCACCATATTAGAGTCGCTTTACACCCTATAAGAGTCACTTGCCACCATATATTGATACAATTAACATGTTAACATCATGTACATGAAATTAGACATCCTTTAACCACCTCTTGGTACCCCTTTCTTAAAACTCAATTTTGGGCCACATTTTGGCTCTAATCAAACATGTAAGTGACTTCTCACTATATTAGAGTCACTTTGCACCTTATAAGAGTCACTTCCATCATATATTAGTACAGTTAGCATGTTAACATCATGTACATGCAATTAGAAATCCTTTTACCACCTCTTAGTGCCACATTCATACAAGTCAATTTTGGTCCGCATTTTGGTTCTAATTAAACATGTAAGTCATTTTTCACCATATTAGAGCCAGTTTGAACCCTGTAAGAGTCACATTCCACCATATATACAAAAATTAACATGTTAACATCATATACATCCAATTTGACATACTTTTACCACCTATTAATGCCACTTTCATACAAGTTAATTTTGTTAAACATTTTGGCTCTAATCAACCATGTAAGTCAATTTTCAACATATTAGACTCACTTTGCACCCTATAAGAGTCACTTGCCACCATATATTGATACAATTAACATGTTAACATCATGTACATGCAGTTAGACATCCTTTAACCAGCTCTTGGTACCCCTTTCTTACAAGTCAATTTTGGGCCACATTTTGGCTCTAATCAAACATGTAAGTGACTTCTCACAATATTAGAGTCACTATGCACCTTATAAGAGTTACTTGCCATCATATATTGGTACAATTAACATGTTTACATCATGTACATGCAATTAGAAATCCTTTTACCAACTCTTAGTGCCACATTAATACAAGTCAATCTTGGTCCACATTTTGGTTCTAATTAACCATGTAAGTCACTTTTCACTATATTAGAGTGATTTTGCACCCTATATGAGACACTTTCAACCATATATTTGTACAATTAACATGTTAACATCATATACATCCAATTTGACATCCTTTTACCACTTGTTAGTTCTGTTTTCTTACATGTCAATTTTGTTCCATATTTTGGTTCTAATCAACCACCAAGTCACTTTTCACCATACTAGAGTCACTTTGCACCTTATAAAAGTCACTTTCCACCATATATATAATAATTAATATATTAACATCATATACATCCAATTTGACATCCTTTTACAACCTATTAATAGCACTTTCATACAAGTTAATTTTGTTCCACATTTTGGCTCTAATCAACCATGTAAGTCACTTTTCACAGTATTAGAGTCAGTTTGCACTCTATAAGAGTCACTTGCCACCATATATTGATACAATTAACATGTTAACATCATGTACATGTAATTAGACATCCTTTAACCACCTCTTGGTACCCCTTTCTTACAACTCAATTTTGGGCCACATTTTGGCTCTAATCAAACATGTAAGTGACTTCTCATAATATTAGAGTCACTTTCCACCTTATAAGAGTCACTTCCATCATATATTGGTATAATTAACATGTTAACATCATGTACATGCAATTAGAAATCCTTTTACCACCTCTTAGTACCACATTCATACAAGTCAATCTTGGTCCACATTTTGGTTCCAATTAACCATGTAAGTCACTTTTCACCATATTAGAGTGATTTTGCACCCTATATGAGTCACTTTCCACCATATATTTGTACAATTAACATGTTAACATTATACACGTCCAATTTGACATCCTTTTACCACCTCTTAGTTCCACTTTCATACAGGTCAATATTTTTCCACATTTTGGTTCTACTCAACCATGTAAGTCACTTTTCACCATATTAGAGTCACTTTTCACCTTATAAGATTCATTTTCCACCATATATACAACAATTAACATGTTAACATCAAATTTTTCCAATTTGACATCCTTTTACCACCTATTAATACCACTGTCATACAAGTTAATTTTGTTCCACATTTTGGCTCTAATCAACCATGTAAGTCACTTTTCACAGTATTAGAGTCACTTTGCACCCTATAAGAGTCACTTGCCACCATATATTGATACAATTAACATGTTAACATCATGTACATGTAATTAGACATCCTTTAACAACCTCTTGGTACCCCTTTCTTACAACTCAATTTTGGGCCACATTTTGGCTCTAATCAAACATGTAAGTGACTTCTCATAATATTAGAGTCACTTTGCACCTTATAAGAGTCACTTCCATCATATATTGGTACAATTAACATGTTAACATCATGTACATGCAATTAGAAATCCTTTTACCACCTCTTAGTACCACATTCATACAAGTCAATCTTGGTCCACATTTTGGTTCCAATTAACCATGTAAGTCACTTTTCACCATATTAGAGTGATTTTGCACCCTATATGAATCACTTTCCACTATATATTTGTACAATTAACATGTTAACATTATACACGTCCAATTTGACATCCTTTTACCACCTCTTAGTTCCACTTTCATACAAGTCAATATTTTTCCACATTTTGGTTCTAATCAACCATGTAAGTCACTTTTCACCATATTAGAGTCACTTTTCACCTTATAAGATTCATTTTCCACCATATATACAACAATTAACATGCTAACATCAAATTTATCCAATTTGACATCCTTTTACCACCTATTAATGCCACTGTCATACAAGTTAATTTTGTTCCACATTTTGGCTCTAATCAACCATGTAAGTCACTTTTCACAGTATTAGAGTCACTTTGCACCCTATAAGAGTCACTTGCCACCATATATTGATACAATTAACATGTTAACATCATGTACATGTAATTAGACATCCTGTAACCACCTCTTGGTACCCCTTTCTTACAACTCAATTTTGGGCCACATTTTGGCTCTAATCAAACATGTAAGTGACTTCTCATAATATTAGAGTCACTTTGCACCTTATAAGAGTCACTTCCATCATATATTGGTACAATTAACATGTTAACATCATGTACATGCAATTAGAAATCCTTTTACCACCTCTTAGTACCATATTCATACAAGTCAATCTTGGTCCACATTTTGGTTCCAATTAATCATGTAAGTCACTTTTTACCATATTAGAGTGATTTTGCACCCTATATGAGTCACTTTCCACTATATATTTGTACAATTAACATGTTAACATTATACACGTCCAATTTGACATCCTTTTACCACCTCTTAGTTCCACTTTCATACAGGTCAATATTTTTCCACATTTTGGTTCTAATCAACCATGTAAGTCACTTTTCACCATATTAGAGTCACTTTTCACCTTATAAGATTCATTTTCCACCATATATACAACAATTAACATGTTAACATCAAATTTATCCAATTTGACATCCTTTTACCACCTATTAATGCCACTGTCATACAAGTTAATTTTGTTCCACATTTTGGCTCTAATCAACCATGTAAGTCACTTTTCACAGTATTAGAGTCACTTTGCACCCTATAAGAGTCACTTGCCACCATATATTGATACAATTAACATGTTAACATCATGTACATGCAATTAGACATCCTTTAACCACCTCCTGTTACCCTTTTCCTATAAGTCAAATTTGGGCCATATTTTGGCTATAATCAATCATGTAAGTGATTTCTCACCATATTAGAGTCACTTTGCACCTTATAAGAGTCACTTGTCATCATATATTCGTACAATTAACATGTTAACATCATGTACATGAAATTAGAAATCCTTTTACCACCTCTTAGTTCCACATTCATACAAGTCAATTTTGGTCCGCATTTAGGTTCTAATTAAACATGTAAGTCACTTTTCACCATATTAGGGTCACTTTGAACCCTATTTGAGTCACATTCCACCACATATACAACAATTAACATGTTAACATCATATACATCCAATTTGACATCCTTTTACCACCTATTAATTCCACTTTCATACAAGTTAATATTGTTACACATTTTGGCTCTAATCACCCATGTAAGTCACTTTTCACCATATTAGAGTCACTTTGCACCCTATAAGAGTCACTTGCCACCATATATTGATACAATTAACATGTTAACATCATGTACATGCAATTAGACATCCTTTAACCACCTCTTGGTACCCATTTCTTACAAGTCAAATTTGGGCCATATTTTGGCTCTAATCCATCATGTAAGTGATTTCTCACCATATTAGAGTCACTTTACATCTTATAAGAGTCACTTGCCATGATATATTTGTACAATTAACATGTTAACATCATGTACATGGAATTAGACATCCATTAACCACCTCTTGGTACCCCTTTCCTACAAGTCAATTTTGGGCCATATTTTGGCTCTAATCAATAATGTAAGTGATTTCTCAGCATATTAGAGTCACTTTGCACCTTATAAGAGTTACTTTCCATCATAAATTGGTACAATTAACATGTTAATATCATGTACGTGCAATTAGAAATCCTTTTACCACCTCTTACTTTCACATTCATACAAGTCAATTTCGGTCCACATTTTGGTTCTAATTAACCATGTAACACCCTATAATATTCACTTTCCAACATATATTGATACAATTAACATATTAACATCATGTACATGCAATTAGACATCCTTAACCACCTCTTGGTACCCTTTTCTACAAGTCAAGTTTGGGCCACATTTTGGCTTTAATCAATCATGTAAGTGACTTCTCACCATATTAGAGTCACTTTGCACCTTATAAGAGTCACTTGCCATCATATATTGGTATAATTAAAATGTTAACATCATGTACATGCAATTAGAAATCATTTCTCTTAGTGCCACATTCATAAAAGTCAATTTTGGTCCACATTTTAGTTCTAATTAACAATGTTAATCACTTTTCACCATTTAAGAGTCACTCTGCACCCTATAAGAGTCACTTTCCACAATATATACAACAATTTACATGTTAACATCATATATATCCAATTTGACATCCTTTTACAACCTATTAATGCCACTTTCATACAAGTTAATTTTGTTTCACATTTTGGCTCAAATCAACCATGTAAGTCAGTTTTCACCATATTAGAGTCATTTTGCACCTCATAAGAGTCACTTGACACCATATATTGATACAATTAACATGTTAACAACATGTACATGCAATTAGACATCCTTTAACCACCTCTTGGTACCCCTTTCCAACACGTCAATTTTGGGCCACATTTTGGCTCTAATCAATCATGTAATTGACCTCTCACCATATTAGAGTCACTTTGAACCTTATAAGAGTCACTTGACATCATATATTGCTACAATTAACATGTTAACATCGTGTACATGCAATTAGAAATCCTTTTACAACCTCTTAGTGCAACATTCATACAAGTCAATTTTGGTCCACATTTTGGTTTTAATTAACCATGTAAGTCACTTTTCACCATATTAAAGTCATTTCGCACCTTATATGGGTCACTTTCCACAATCTATTTGTATAATAAACATGTTAACATCATATAAATCCAATTCGACATCCTTTTACCACTTCTTATTTCCACTTTCATACAGGTCAATTTTGTTCCACATTTTAGTTCTAATCAACCATGTAAGTCACTTTTCACCATATTAGAGTCACTTTGCACCCTATAAGAGTCACCTTTCACCATATATATAACAATTAACATGTTAACATCATATACATCCAATTTGACATGCTTTTACCACTTATTAATGCCACTTTAATACAAGTTAATTTTGTTCCACATTTTAGCTCTAATTAATCATGTAAGTCACTTTTCACCATGTTCGAGTCACTTTGCACCCTATAAGAGTCACTTGCCCCATATATTGATACAATTAACATGTTAACATCATGTACATGGAATTAGACATCCTTTAACCACCTCCTGGTACCCCTTTCCTACAAGTCAATTTTGGGCCACATTTTGGCTCTAATCAATCATGTAAATGAATTCTCACCATATTAGAGTCACTTTGCACATTCTAAGAGTCACTTGCCATTATATATTGGAACAATTAACATATTAACATCATGTACATGCAATTAGAAATCCTTTTACCACCTATTAGTGTCATATTCATACAAGTCAATTTTGGTCCATATTTTCGTTCTAATTAACCATGTTAGTCACTTTTCACCATATTAGAGTCAGTTTGCACCCTATAAAAGTCATTTTCTACCATATATACAACAATTGACATGTTAACATCATATACATCCAATTTGACATCCTTTTACCACCTATTAATGCCACTTTTATACAAGTTAATTTTGTTCCACATTTTGGCTCTAATCAACCATGTAAGTCACTTTTCACTATATTAGAGTACTTTGCACCATATAAGAGTCACTTGCCACCATATATTGATACAATTAACATGTTAACAACATGTACATGCAATTAGACATCCTTTACCCATTTCTTGTACCCCTTTCCTACAAGTCAATTTTGGGCCACATTTTGGCTCTAATCAATCATGTAAGTGACTTTTCACCATATTAGAGTCAATTTACACCTTATAAGAGTCACTTGCTATCATATATTGGTACAATTAACATGTTAACATCATGTACATGCAATTAGAAATTCTTTTACAACTTCTTAGCACCATATTCATACAAGTCAATTTTGGTCCATATTTTGTTTCTAATTAACCATGTAAGACACTTTTCACCATATTTGAGTCATTTTGCACCCTATATGAGTTACTTTCCACAATATATTTGTATAATTAACATGTTAACATCATATACATCCAATATGACATCCTTTTACCACCTCTTAGTTCCACTTTCATACAGGTCAATTTTGTTCCACATTTTGGTTCTAATCAACCATGTAAGCTTTTCACCATATTAGAGTCACTTTGCAACTTATAAGAGTCACTTTCCACCATATATGCAATAATTAACATGTTAACATCATATACATCCAATTTGACATCCTTTTACCACCTATTAATGCTACTTTTATACAAGTTAATTTTGTTTCACATTTTGGCTCTAATCAACCATGTAATTCACCTTTCACCATATTAGAGTCACTTTGTACCCTATAAGAGTCACTTGCCCCATATATTGATACAATTAACATGTTAACATCATGTACATGCAATTAGACATCCTTTAACCACCTCTTGGTACCCCTTTTCTACAAGTCAATTTTGGGCCACATTTTGTCTCTAATCAATCACGTAGGTGATCTCTCACCATATTAGAGTCACTTTGCACCTTATAAGAGTCACTTGCTATCATATATTGGTACAATTAACATGTTAACATCATGTACATGTAATTAAAAATCCTTTTACAACCTCTTAGTGCCACATTCATACAAGTCAATTTTGGTCCACATTCTGGTTCTAATTAACCATGTAAGTCACTTCCAACCATATTACAGTCATTTTGCACCCTATATGAGTCACTTTACACAATCTATTTTTATAATAAACATGTTAATATCATATACATCCAATTTGACATCATTTAACCATCTCTTAGTTCCACTTTCATACAAGTCAATTTTGTTCCACATTTTGGTTCTAATCAACCATGTAAGTCACTTTTTACCATATTAGAGTCACTTTGCACCGTATAAGAGTCTCCTTCCACCATATATACAACAATTAACATGTTAACATCATATACATCCAATTTGACATGCTTTTACTACCTATTAATGCCACAGTCATACAAGTTAATTTTGGGCCACATTTTGGTTCTAATCAAACATGTAAGTGACTTCTCATAATATTAGAGTCACTTTGCACCTTATAAGAGTCACTTCCATCATATATTGGTACAATTAACATGTTAATATCATGTACATGCAATTAGAAATCCTTTTACCACCTCTTAGTACCACATTCATACAAGTCAATCTTGGTCCACATTTTGGTTCCAATTAACCATGTAAGTCACTTTTCACCATATTAGAGTGATTTTGCACCCTATATGAGTCACTTTCCACCATATATTTGTACAATTAACATGTTAACATTATACACGTCCAATTTGACATCCTTTTACCACCTCTTAGTTCCACTTTCATACAGGTCAATATTTTTCCACATTTTGGTTCTAATCAACCATGTAAGTCACTTTTCACCATATTAGAGTCACTTTTCACCTTATAAGATTCACTTTCCACCATATATACAACAATTAACATGTTAACATCAAATTCATCCAATTTGACATCATTTTACCACCTATTAATGCCACTGTCATACAAGTTAATTTTGTTCCACATTTTGGCTCTAATCAACCATGTAAGTCACTTTTCACAGTATTAGAGTCACTTTGCACCCTATAAGAGGCACTTGCCACCATATACTGATACAATTAACATGTTAACATCATATACATCAAATTTGACATGCTTTTACTACCTATTAATGCCAATGTCATACAAGTTAAATTTGGGCCATATTTTGGCTCTAATCAATCATGTAAGTGATTTCTCACCATATTAGAGTCAGTTTGCACCTTATAAGAGTCACTTGCCATCATACATTGGTACAATTAACATGTTAACATCATCTACATGAAATTAGAAATCCTTTTACCACCTCTTAGTGCCACATTCATACAAGTCAATTTTGGTCCGCATTTAGGTTCTAATTAAACATGTAAGTCACTTTTCACCATATTAGAGTCACTTTGAACCCTATTTGAGTCACATTCCACCATATATACAACAATTAACATGTTAACATCATATACATCCAATTTGACATCCTTTTACCACCTATTAATTCCACTTTCATACAAGTTAATTTTGTTACACATTTTGGCTCTAATTAACCATGTAAGTCACTTTTCACCATATTAGAGTCACTTTGCACCCTATAAGAGTCACTTGCCACCATATATTGATACAATTAACATGTTAACATCATGTACATGCAATTAGACATCCTTTAACTAGCTCTTGGTACCCCTTTCTTACAAGTCAAATTTGTGCCATATTTTGGCTCTAATCAATCATGTAAGTGATTTCTCACCATATTAGAGTCACTTTACACCTTATAAGAGTCACTTACCATGATATATTTGTACAATTAACATGTTAACATCATGTACATGCAATTAGACATCCATTAACCACCTCTTGGTACCCCTTTCCTACAAGTCAATTTTGGGCCACATTTTGGCTCTAATCAATAATGTAAGTGATTTCTCACCATATTAGAGTCACTTTGCACCTTATAAGAGTTACTTTCAATCATATATTGGTACAATTAACATGTTAATATCATGTACGTGCAATTAGAAATGCTTTTACCACCTCTTACTTTCACATCCATACAAGTCAATTTTGGTCCATATTTTGGTTCTAATTAACCATGTAACACCCTATAATATTCACTTTCCAACATATATTGATACAATTAACATATTAACATCATGTACATGCAATTAGACATCCTTAACCACCTCTTGGTACCCTTTTCTACAAGTCAAGTTTGGGCTACATATTGGCTTTAATCAATCATGTAAGTGACTTCTCACCATATTAGAGTCATTTTGCACCTTATAAGAGTCACTTGCCATCATATATTGGTATAATTAAAATGTTAACATCATGTACATGCAATTAGAAATCATTTCTCTTAGTGCCACATTCATAAAATTCAATTTTGGTCCACATTTTAGTTCTAACTAACAATGTTAATCACTTTTCACCATTTAAGAGTCACTCTGCACCCTATAAGAGTCACTTTCCACAATATATACAACAATTTACATGTTAACATCATATATATCCAATTTGACATCCTTTTACAACCTATTAATGCCACTTTCATACAAGTTAATTTTGTTTCACATTTTGGCTCAAATCAACCATGTAATTCTGTTTTCACCATATTAGAGTCATTTTGCACCCTATAAGAGTCACTTGACACCATATATTGAAACAATTAACATGATAACAACATGTACATGCAATTAGACATCCTTTAACCACCTCTTGGTACCCCTTTCCAACACGTCAATTTTGGGCCACATTTTGGCTCTAATCAATCATGTAATTGACCTCTCACCATATTAGAGTCACTTTGCACCTTATAAGAGTCACTTGACATCATATATTGCTACAATTAACATGTTAACATCATGTACATCCAATTAGAAATCCTTTTACAACCTCTTAGTGCCACATTCATACAAGTCAATTTTGGTCCACATTTTGGTTTTAATTAACCATGTAAATCACTTTTCACCATATTAAAGTCATTTCGCACCTTATATGAGTCACTTTTCACAATCTATTTGTATAATAAACATGTTAACATCATATAAATCCAATTCGACATCCTTTTACCACCTATTTATGCCACTTTTATAAAAGTTAATTTTGTTTCACCTTTTGGCTCTAATCAACCTTGTAAGTCACATTTCACCATATTAGAGGTCAATTTTGTTCCACATTTTAGTTCTAATCAACCATGTAAGTCACTTTTCACCATATTAGAGTCACTTTGCACCCTATAAGAGTCACCTTTCACCATATATACAACAATTAACATGTTAACATCATATACATGCAATTAGACATCCTTTAACCACCTCTTGGTACCCCATTCCTACAAGTTAATTTTGGGCCATATTTTGTCTCTAATCAATCATGTAGGTGATCTCTCACCATATTAGAGTCACTTTGCACCTTATAAGAGTCACTTGCTATCATATATTGGTATAATTAACATGTTAACATCATGTACATGTAATTAGAAATCCTTTTACAACCTCTTAGTGCCACATTCATACAAGTCAATTTTGGTCCACATTTTGGTTCTAATTAACCATGTAAGTCACTTTTCACCATATTAGAGTCATTTTGCACCTTATATGAGTCACTTTCCACAATCTATTTGTATAATAAACATGTTAATATCATATACATCCAATTTGACATCCTTTTACCATCTCTTAGTTCCACTTTCATACAGGTCAATTTTGTTCCACATTTTGGTTCTAATCAACCATGTAAGTCACTTTTTACCATATTAGAGTCACTTTGCACCCTATTAGAGTTACCTTCCACCATATATACAACAATTAACATGTTAACATCATATATATCCAATTTGACATCCTTTTACAACCTATTAATGCCACTTTCATAAAAGTTAATTTTGGTCCACATATTGGCTCTAGTCAACCATGTAAGTCACTTTTCACATATTAGTCACTTTGCACCCTATAAGAGTCACTCGCCCCATATATTGATACAATTAACATGTTAACATCATGTACATGCAATTAGACATCCTTTAACCACCTCTTCGTAACCCTTTCTTACAAGTCAATTTTGGGCCACATTTTGGTTCTAATCAATCATTTAAGTGACTTCTCACCATATTAGAGTCACTTTGCACCTTATAAGAGTCACTTGTCATCATATATTGGTACAATTAACATGTTAACATCATGCACATGCAATTAGAAATCCTTTTACGACCTCTTAGCACCACATTCGTACAAGTCAATTTTGGTCCAGATTTTGTTTCTAATTAACCATGTAAGTCACTTTTTACCATATTAGAGTCATTTTGCACCCTATATGAGTCACTTTACATAATCTATTTGTATAATAAACATGTTAACATCATATACATCCAATTTAATATCCTTTTACCACCTCTGAGTTCCACTTTCATACAGGTCAATTTTGTTCCACATTTTGATTCTAATCAACCATGTAAGTCGCTTTTCACCATATTAGAGTCACTTTACACCTTATAAGAGTCACTTTCCACCATATATAAAACAATTAACATGTTGACATCATATACATTCAATTTGACATCCTTTTACCACCTATTAATGCCACTTTCATACAAGTTAATTTTGTTTCACATTTTGGCTCTAATCAACCATGTAAGTCACTATTCACAATATTATTGTCACTTTGCACCCTATAAGAGTCACTTTCCCCATATATTGATATAATTAACATGTTGACATCATATACATTCAATTTGACATCCTTTTACCACCTATTAATGCCACTTTCATACAAGTTAATTTTGTTTCAGATTTTGGCTCTAATCAACCATGTAAGTCACTGTTCACAATATTAGTGTCACTTTGCACCCTATAAGAGTCACTTGCCCCATATATTGGTACAATTAACAGGTTAACATCATGTACATGCAATTAAAAATCCTTTTACAACCTCTTAGTGCCACATTCATACAAGTCAATTTTGGTCCATATTTTGGTTCTATTAACCATGTTAGTCACTTTTCACCATATTAGAGTCACTTTTCACCCTATCAAAGTCACTTTCCACCATATATATAACAACTAACATGTCAAATATCATATACATACAATTTGACATCCTTTTACCACCTAATAATGCCACTTTTATACAAGTTAATTTTGTTCCACATTTTGGCTCTAATTAACCATGTAAGTCACTTTTCACCATATTAGAGTCACTTTGCACCCTATAAGAGTCACTTGCCATAATATATTGATACAATTAACATGTTAGCATCATGTACATGCAATTAGACGTCTTTTAACCACCTCTTCGTACCTTTTTCAACAAGTCAATTTTGGGCCACATTTTGGCTCTAATCAGTCATTTAAGTGATTTATCACCATATTAGAGTCACTTTGCACCTTATAAGAGTCAATTGCCATCCTATATTGGTACAATTAACATGTTAACATCATGTACATGCAATTAGAAATCCTTTTACAACCTCTTAGCGCCATATTCATACAAGTCAATTTTGGTCCACATTTTATTTCTAATTAACCATGTAAGTCACTTTTCACCATATTAGAGTCATTTTGCACCCTATATGCGTTACTTTCCATAATATATTTGTATAATTAACATGTTAACATCATATACATCCAATTTGACATCCTTTTACCACCTCTTAGTTCCACTTTCATACAGGTCAATTTTGTTCCACATTTTGGTTCTAATTAACCATGTAAGCTTTTCACCATATTAGAGTCACTTTGCAACTTATAAGAGTCACTTTCCACCATATATACAACAATTAACATGTTAACATCATATACATCCAATTTGACATCCTTTTACCACCTATTAATGCCACTTTCATACAAGTTAATTTTGTTTCACATTTTGGCTCTAATCAACCATGTAAGTCACCTTTCACCATATTAGAGTCACTTTACACCTTATAAGAGTCACTTTCCACCATATATAAAACAATTAACATGTTAACATCATATACAATGAATTTCACATCCTTTTACCACCTATTAGTGCCACTTTCATACAAGTTAATTTTGTTTCACATTTTGGCTCTAATCAACCATGTAAGTCACTTTTCGCAATATTAGAATCACTTTGCACCCTATAAGAGTCACTTGCCCCATATATTGATACAATTAACATGTTAACATCATGTACATTCAATTAGACATCTTTTAACCACCTCTTGGTACCCCTTTCCTACAAGTCAATTTTGGGCCACATTATGGCTCTAATCAATCATGTAAGTGACCTCTCACCATATTAGAGTCACTTTGCACCTTATAAGAGTCATTTGCCATCATATATTGGTACAATTAACATGTCAACATGTACATGCAATTAAAAATCCTTTTACAACCTCTTAGTGCCACATTCATACAAGTGAATTTTTGTCCATATTTTTGTTCTAATTAACCATGTTAGTCACTTTTCACAATATTAGAGTCACTTTGCACCCTATCAAAGTCGCTTTCCATCATATATATAACAATTGACATGTCAAAATGCATATACATACAATTTGACATCCTTTTACCACCTAATAATGCCACTTTTATACAATTTAATTTTGTTCCACATTTTGGCTCTAATCAACCATGTAAGTAACTTTTCAGCATATTAGAGTCACTTTGCACCCTATAAGAGTCACTTGCCACCATATATTGATACAATATAAGGTTAACATCATTTAAATGCAATTAGACATCCTTTAACCACCTCTTGGTACCCTTTTCTACAAGTCAAGTTTGGGCCACATGTTGGCTCTAATCAATCATGTAAGTGACTTCTCACTATATTAGAGTCACTTTGCACCTTATAAGAGTCACTTGCCATCATATATTGGTACAATTAACATGTTAACACCATGTACATGCAATTAGAAATCCTTTTACAACCTCTTAGTGCCACATTTATACAAGTCAATTTTGGTCCACATTTTGTTCTAATTAACCATGTAAGTCACTTTTCACCATATTAGAGTCATTTTTCACCCTATATGAGTCACTTACCACAATCTATTTGTATAATATGTTGGATTTTTAAACGCAGCGGGGCATGGCAAAACACTTTTACACATACAAAATCCAAATAAAAGCATATAAATCGTGAATAAAAATTCGAGGGATCGAATCTAACCTTTTAAAATAATTCGGAGACAACGATCAGAGATCCTTAGCAGTTGCTCCTCAAGTGTGAAGCACTCCACCGGTATCCACCAAGAAAACGATGTTAAGGAGGAGGAAGGAGGTGGAGAGAATTGGGTTTTGCAAACTTTTTGGGTTTTCGGGTTCGATGTGGGTTGGAATAAAATAGGGTCTATAATAGTGTATTTATAGGCAAAATTTTCAGCTGAAATTTTCCCATAAATATTATTATTATTATCCCATTTATTATTCTCATTAATAATTAAAACACCTTTTAATCATTAATCCTTTTTCTAAACACTTTAGAAATAATTCTCTCTCTTGATTTAATTTCCAAAAATTAAATCCTTTAATTATTAATATTAAGAACTTTTCTTAATTAATTTATAATCAATTAAATCTCATTTAATCAATTATTAAATTTGCCAATTAATTATTTATTTCACAAATAAATAATTATTTAGCCATTATTAATTAATTCCTCCACCATTAAATCATTCTCTTTTTATGGTGTGACCCTGTAGGTTCAATATTAAGCCGGTAGTAGAAATAAATAATAATAAAACTATTTTATCATTATTTATATAAATTCTCTAATTTATTAAATATGATTAATTAATTAATCACATTTATTCTACATCGTGAGTGATGCTTCTCAACATATCGCGACTATCCGGATAATATGAATTCACTGCTTAGAATACCAAGAACCTGTCAGTGAATAGTTACCATACAATAAACTCCTTCTACCCTACAATGTTCCGATTAAATATAAGGCATGGATCTCGTGTCAAGCTTATCTAATTCAATCACTTGCTTACTGTAATAACCCCAATTTTTGGGAAATTTTTGAAACCCTTATGAATAGTGTTTTTGCTGAATGAGAAAACTTTTCATGCCACACTATGTAGGGGTTCTGATATGGATATTCTGAGATTTTATTAGTACTTTATATGGGATATAAGTGTATGTAAAGATCGTCAGAATCCAAATCCGAACACTTTGATTTTTCCCGGAAATTCACAAGATACGGAGAGAATTGAGTATAAGGTAACAGGATAAAAATGATTTAAATTAAAGGATTATAGGAGAGGATCATAAAAGGAATATAATATATTGAGAAAGGTTAAGGGAACCTAAGTAATAAGATCTCGGGTATGATCCCTCAAACGATAAACGAGAACGAAAGATAAGCGAACCGTAAAACAAATAAGTGACCAAGAGACAAGCTTGTACAAGAAGCCAGGTATTGTGACATCATCAAACCACAAGGTGTGGACAAGTGGGAGCATTATGACATGTGCAAGGTGACATAAGCATGACATGTGAAGGAAGGAGGTGTGGTGGCTTTGTAACCACACAAATTCAAGGGCAAGAAGGTAATTGACTAAAGCAAGCACAAAAACCAAGCAACCAAGCCAAGCAAATCATTTTTCATCAAAATCAAAAAGAAACCAAGGCATTGTTCTTCATGCTCTCGGCCAAAACAGAATCAGAACACTAAAACTGCTGTATCTCCTTCATTTCTCACTCAAATATTGTGTTCTATAGCTCATTGGAAAGGTATTGAGATGGCCTACAACTCTTGTTCACAAGTCTCGTCCAAATAATCATGGTAAGACCCTCATTTTTACAGTTCTTTAAATCGGACTTTTAGAAACTTCAAAGCCTAACTTTGTGTTCTTGATTTCTTTGGAAAGATCAAGCTTGTAGGAGGCTCCCTAAGGCTTCCTAGCAACTTAACACCTCCCAAGGAAGGTATAAACTTCAAACCCTAGCCTTTACTTTATTTGTTAGTAAGTTTAATGGTTGGTGTTGTGAAATGAGAAGCATGGATTGAGATTATTAGTAGTTTGGTTTTATTTGGAAGTGTTTTGGTAATTGAAGATTGATTATAGTTCATAGGTCTTGATTGTGGTTGTTTGAGTTGAAAACCTTGGAGATTATGGACTGATGTGGTATGGTTTAGGTGAAGTTTTGTTGTATTGATGGTTATGAGTTGGTTGGTGGTTAATTGGAGTAGTTTAATCATTGGTAATCGCGTAAACATAGCCGTCGTAACGTCCGATTTTCTTTGGACTGTTTTTGTGCATAACATTAGGACCCGAGAACCCCCTGCTAGATTATGACCACTGCCAGGTTTAGATAGCTCATGTTACGAGCTTCGTTTTGATATGTAGTTCGTTCGATTCCGATGCACGATTTAGGAGAAACGACCGTTTCAAGTAACGGCGTTTCGCGAACGAAACTTTTCCCCTCGCCTTACTTTGAAACATAGGTTAAAGACCAAAAAGGGTTAATTAATGTATGAAACATTTATGGTAAGTGTGTTAGGCAGTTGGTAAGACACTCGCGAAGGAATCGCTTTAAAACTCGTAAAGGTTAAATTATTAAAAATGGTGGAGCCGAGGGTACCCGAGCGACTTAAGCAAATCAGTGAGCGCAAAACAAGCGTTAGAGTCTAAGTTAGTTAAAGTATAGAATTACAAGTGATTTTGGTTTAATTCCAACTTACTTGTTGTTTATAGGTTACCAGACTCGTCCCGAGCCATTCGTAACCCCCAGTCGCTCAGGCAAGTATTCTATCCGTTATACTGTTGTTGTGATGTATACATTTGTATATGCATGATCTTGCGATAAATGCATATTGGTTATTTAGCAAATTCTTGCGATATATTGTAGCATGTGATATGGTATATATGCATGCCTGTTTCATATTCTTGAAATATATCTGTTGGTTCAGTTGATAATACCTATGCTAGAGGATAGCGGTAACTTGCATATACCCTTAGTATAGGGACCCAAAGGTGAAAATATTTTCTAAAACCGGGAGTCGAGGATCCCGAGTAGATTTTGTATATATGGATATGGATATATATATATATATATATTTATATATATATATGGTTATAGTTTTCCAAACTATTAATCGAATAAGGTTTATTCGATAACTTTAACTTTATTTATTTATTTGAATATTATTTCGAATATTATTCGAGGGCTTATGACTCTTTTATATTATTATTGAATATTATTTGAATATTCATTCGAGGGCTTATGACTCTTTTATATATTATTATTGAATATTATTTGAATATTCATTCGAGGGCTTATGACTCAGTTTATATTATTTAATGAATATTATTTGAATATTCATTTGAGGATCTATGACTCCGATTATTTGCTGAAATATATTCTTTATTTCATTAGAGAATAAACTGTTAATAATCAAACTTATTTTCGATTATTCAAATAAAGATAATACTTTCATATAAGTATATCTTTGGTTATTTAATACTCGTTTCAAGTATAAGTTTTAATACTTCTACTTCAATTATTTTTATAAAAGATTATTCTTTATGGGAATATTATTTAAATAATAATATTCAGTCATTTTCTAAATATTCTGGGGACTGATTTACTTCATTAAATCAGCTTTACTCCAAACACTCTTTAAAGTGTTTTCGAGTCTTCAAAATGATTTTTAAAGTCAGAGCGGATCCCAAAACGCATTTTTATATTTAAGATCTTCCTTTTTAAGGGGATTTAAATACTCGCTCAAAACCTGGGGAATCCGGCTGTGTGGTGTATTTTATATTCGCAACGAGGTTGCAGTTTTGGTAAATGAATTGATTACTTGCCCAACGTTCGGGAAGTAAGCCCATCTAATTGAGTCGGCATAAGCGACAGGCCGGGGTACGGTCTATGAATGTGTAAGTGGCTGGGTGGCAGTCCATCAACGCGTGAGGGGCCGGGTAACGGTCTAGCGCGAGGTCCTAATGCGGCCAGGGTGATGACCGGTGAGGAATTCATCCATCTACAGTAGAAAAGGTTACTTATTGGTATCTTTGCCTGATCAGCAAGATATCTGGTTTATGCCAAAATTCTTTTCCTTTCCAAAATTCATTGGATGTTTCAAACTCTGTTCATACTTTACATAACAGAGGTTTCAGGAAATGTTTAAGAGATATATATATGTGGATATATATATATCGGGACTAAATAAAGTATCTCGTAACTTTATTTCATTCAATAATATTTCAAAGATTGAATCTATTCAAATCTTGTCTTGTAGTCTCATCTATGTGATGAACTTTTGAAACTGATTATAACTTGAACGGTGGTACTTCAAGTAGTATTGGGAAAGATATAAGTATATTGGGGTATTTGGTAACCTCATCTTTTAAACTTATATCTAATTAATAATTGTCTTATGTATGACAAAGATTTTCAGAAAAACGTTGAGACAAGGTTAGATATATGAGATCACCTTGCAACGATATTTTTTCATACAGTTACACACTAGGACTTTGTGTATATTATGCATGGAAGAGGACTTCCAATATTTTGAAAAGTATATATGTATATATACTGAATATTTTGCGACTTCATCGCATTAAGTTATCAACTTGGTTCATTTCTTTTGACCAAGACTTTCATGAGCATTATGAGTAGGCTCATATATTGTAAATCATTATACATATTATTTTGGTGGGCTTGCTGCTCACCCTTGCTTTCTTCTTTCATCACACAACAACAGTTAGGAAAGATGGCCAGACTCCAGCAGACCCAGCGCAAGCGCGTGGGAAGCGTCCCGCGTCTTCCCGTTGATGTTGTAGCTGCTATAGCTGCAGAGGTAGATCTATTGTAGATCAGACCATCTACTTTTGAGAATCAATTATGTATAATTATAACTTGTGGCAGATAATGGCAATTAACTGTAAATTTATCAAGTAATCGTTTTGGGTTGTAATAACTTTTAACTTGTGGATTCAAAGACTTGTACTTATTTGAATTTCATCTCTGAGACTATAACGGGTTGTGTGTGTTAGTGTGGGGTCACAGCATAAGGTTGTTTATTATTAATTAAGTAAAGTGTTATTGTGGAAAGAAAGACCGTGACGACCCGGATCCCCGACCCCGGATCTGGGGGTGTTACAGAAATGGTATCAGAGCTAAGCGTTATAAACCTCAGAGATGATGGGACGTTAAGATAATAAGTTAACTAAGATAATAAGAACTCTTGCCAAGTTCATAGTCGGGCTACCTAACGTAGCACTGACAGTTAAAACCCTTATGGGAACCCTTATAGATATCGTGATAGGAGCGTAGTTCGTTATCGTATATGGTAGCGGGACTCCGAACCCTGAGGTTGAGGAGCAACATCGCGATGATATTATATTACTAATTGAAGATCGGATTGTGGATCTGATAGAGTGTCCTAATGCAGGACCGGATGATGATTGATATTGAGGATTTAGCGGTTGAGGATGTTGTCCTAGAAGGGATAGTTGTTGAGGAGGATCCCATGGAGGATCCTAACAGGATTGGATAAAGGACCACTGATGAATTGATGACCATGGTTTGGTCGACTACCAGAGGTAGGATTGGCCGGTCACTACCGGAGGTTCGTTCAAGTTGTAAAGATAGTAGCCCCTTTAACGCGGCTTACTCGTAAGACTGAGAAGTTCGAATGGACAGAGAAATGCGAGAACAGCTTTCAAGAACTGAAGCAGAGGTTGGTGATGGCCCTTATGCTGGCATTGCCGGATGGAAAAGGAGATTTTGTGAAGTGTAGTGACGCTTCGCACAAGGGCTTAGGGTGCGTGCTTATGCAGCACGGTAAGGTAATCGCGTACATGTCAAGACAATTAAGGTAATATGAAATTCGATATCCCCGCCCATGAGCTTAGGCTCGTGGCAATAGTTTTACCCTAAAGATTGGAGGCACTACTTGTATGGAGAGAAGTGCGAGAATTACCTAAGCCATAAGTGGTCTAGTACATTCTTATGTAGAAAGAGCTCAACATACGCCAGAGGAGGCGGTTAGAGCTAATCAAGAATTATGATTGGGAGATTCTTTATCATTCGGGGAAAGCCAATATGGTGGCTGATGCCCTTAGTAAAAAAGGAGAGACTCAAGATGATAATGTCTTTTGGAGAGTTTATAAGAGATTTTGAGAAAATGGAAATAGTAGTGAAGGTAACCGGAGCCGGTACCGAAAAGCTGTTTGAGATAGCAATACAGCCCGAATTATTGGAAAAGAACATATTGTGCCAGTAAAGGTGATGAATGAAGGCAGAGAGCCAACAAATAAATATGAGATTAATACCGAGAAAGATGATAAGGGAATAATGAGGTATTCCTACAGAATTTGGGTTCCAAATGTTCAAGAGCTTAAGGATGAGATCTTAGATGACAGCTAGTTTGAGGAATAAGATTTAGAGCAAACCCTGAACGTGATAGTCAGGGAGGTCGCCATCAAGATAGAAAGAACCCATAACATAATGAAGTGAAAATGAGGATTTAAAATATGAAGGATGACCCCGATTATGGGGAGGAGGAGGAAATGTTCAGACTTAAGAAACTGAAGTGGAAAGGAATATAAAGGCAATAGAGTTTGAGGAATGATAAGGGAGTTGGGTATGAGGAAACCCTAAAGACTCGTAGCAATAGAAATAGAAAAAGTATGTAATCGTCAGGATGAGGGTGATTCACCATGAGTTAAAATTGCTGGGTGAAGGCATAAGAGATACATATATTTTATCCCCTGTAAGTTGGGAGGATTTGAGGAAAACTTGAGATAGTTCGAAGGTTAAATATGAGACGCGGATAGACTGAGGAGACAAGGAAGTAAGAAATTAGGAAAATTGGATGAAGGAAGTGACCTTCAAGAATGTGAAGTGTAAGACCGGTGGCTTGATACCCAGAAAGGGAGACGCCAGGTATGAGAGATATCCCAACATTGAGGTGACTGTTGAGAAACAACAAAAGTAAATAAGGAATTATTAAGAAGAAGTTCACGTTGAACACGACCAATATCTTCCAGAACATCCTTGTTATCGTTACCAAATTAGGCAAGACAAGCGGATAACCGTTGTTATCTTTTGGAGGCCATATGGATTGACCTCATTATGAATAAGGATGCTATTATGAAGTTAGGTATAGACTATCGAGGTGGGAATGATGAATATGATAATCTATCAGGGATATATGACTTTATTTATCCATGGAAGGATGCTTGTACCTTTTTAAAGGTGGAATTAAGGATAGAACATCGGTAACTTAAAACAAATCCTAGGGGAATGCATAAAGGTTGGCATTTCACCCTTAATAGGGATAGTATGAGTTCTGACAGTATGAATTGGAAAGAATTAAGGTAATAATAACCTTTAAGGATCAGTGGAGAAATTTTTCAGAAGTATATAGACAATGGTTCTAGTATTAGTAAATGGTATTTTGATATGTCCTGTATCTAGGGAATACAGGAGGAACGATTGAAGGATAACCTTAGAGGTTTTACAAGGAGAAAGGTAATATTCAAAATTCTCAAGAATAAAAATGTTGATAAAAGAAATATGACGTAATTATAATGAAGCCAAGTGGGGCACGTGTTAAACCACGAGAAAGTATGGATCGAACCAGTAAAGGTCGAAATTGTTCCAGGCAATTAGGACTTAAGATAAAAGATGTTCTAAGTATAATTGAGAGTCAGTCGTGACAGTGATTAACCTCTAAAGACTGACGCAATAACTTATGGAAAAATGGTGATTTTTTTTTACTCATCAGATTTTAAGGAAAACATCTTCACTCAAGCAGTGATCGTAATTAGGGTAGAAAATTTGTGAAAGTGGTTAAAATGAAATTGTCTGTAAGGAAATTTTACTATCAGGAAAGGCCAAAGAGGTGGCCGACACTTTAAAGGTAAGAGGATAATTATAGGCGCTTGTGCCAGAGGAATACAGTGATGATGGTTAAAAATGTGAAGGTTGAATTATGGTTTGGATGATTGACATTCCTTCTGATGACTGTGCAATACCCAACCGTAATAGTAGTTGGTAAAGGTTTAATTCGTGTAATCGCCATGAGCGGGCTATCTATCTTAGGAGGTCCTATCTTGAGATAAGCTAGGACCATATTTCAAAAAGGACTAGACGAACCTTTGAGTTAAGTCTTCTATTTAAGGCATATGATTAAGAATGGTATTAACCTGCTATCGTTGCTTTGATTGAAACTCTTCTGCATTTTTATCTGCTTCATGTCATGAAGGTACGTCAGAGTTTGGAGTGTTCTTTATGAATTGTGATTGGTGGTTATGTTAACTCCTTAGGAGAATTAGATACGAGATGTATGGACTCCGTATGGTTAGCTATTAAGACTTCATGGAAAATGAATGACTACAGTAGGTCAGTGGTGGACCATAGTAAGGCAGCAATGATTCTGCGAGTATTGAGCTGATTACAACCGTGAGAGTTGTATTGGAATGGGTGTTGAGATTGAGTACCACTAATCGGGTCGTGGTAGTGTATAAGTTATCATTGATAGACTAATTAAGTAGAGTATCTACCTAGTGAATAATTATTCTTTCTTATCAATAAGAGAGTCGTATTATTATACGAGGAAGGTTGCGGTGCGAGCATAGAATTCTAGTAACGATGATGTATAGAATGAGATCCCAGATTCGATTTTCGATGTCGAGGGAGTTTCAAAGGTGATTGTGTATAAGCTCGATGAAGAGCATGGGTCCATAGAATGATGGACGGAATAGAAATATTTAAGCACGTGAAATGCGATGCTATAATACTTGATGTTGATATAAATACATATATGTTTTGTTCTTCTATGACAAACCTCTATAGTTCAGAGGTAGATTCCAAGCCAGATATTTTGTGGCAGTATATTTTTTTTTTTCATATATACAATTCTCTTCAGTTCGTTCTTTTCTCTTCTTTTCATTTCATGTAAGCTGAGAAGAACAACCCTTCCAGAAGGGGAGGTATTGCCGAATGACTATCTATCTTTGTGATAGAAGCCTAGTAGGATACCACATGTTGTTTAATTGCTTGTCAAGTACTAAAGGCTGGCCATCTTCTGTACTAACTATGCGATATAACAAGTGTTCATGATCATAGTGATCTCTCAATAAATTCCTTTACTTCTATATGATTAATCAAACTTTGGAAAATAGAAATAACTGAAAAAGGAGTAATAAAGTGGTGGTAGTATGCGGAATGGGAACACATTCGTGATACTAAGGTTGACGTGGTTATTAAAAGGTTATAGAACGCTAACGAGCAAAAGTATAACCAGTATAATATTAGGAACGGAAGGTAGTAGCGATTACGAACTGGAAAAGAATGGGTATTGAGAAGCAAAAGTTCTAATGCTAAAAGCTATAATGAGAGTCTGTGCAATAGACTTGAAAGAATTTGGAATGATCATTTAACACGGATTAAGTTATCTTACGATAATAGATCATATGTCAGTATTGAGGTATCGCCTTATGAGATCCTTGAGGGAAGACAATGTCGATCTCCCTTATGTTAGGATGAAGTTGTAGAGCGCAAGATGCTCGGACCCGCAGTAGTCCAAAGGACCAAGGATATGATAGATCTAATCAGAGGACGGCTGGTAGTAGCCCAAGATGGTCATGATAAGTATGTTGATTTGACACGAAAGGATAAAGAGTATGAAATAAGGGACCTAGTAATGTTATAGGTATCCCTTGGAAAGGATTGATGAGGTTCGGAAAGAAAGGAAAGCTAAGTCTACAAGTTGTTGGACCCTTGGATATATTAAGACGTTTGGGAAGTTAGCATATGAGCTAGCCCTAACCCCGAACATGTAGCAGGTCGTAACGTGTTTCACGTATCAATGTTAAGGAAGTGTAATTCAGATGCCAGATAAATAGAGGCATATGAGCGCATAGATATGTAACCCGACGTAACCTATATGGAGCAACCAGGAAGGGTTATAGAGTGAAAAGGAACAAGTGCTTAGGAGAAGGATTATCAAACTAGGCAGAGTTTGGTGGTAGAACCACAATGTGGGAAAATTGACTCGAGAGTTAGAAAGTGTAATGCTAAGAAAGTATCCCCATTTATTTTCTATCTGATTCCGGGACGGAATCCTTTTAAGGAGGGGAGACTGTAATAACCCCAATTTTTGGGAAATTTTTGAAACCCTTATGAATAGTGTTTTTGCTGAATGAGAAAATTTTTCATGCCACACTATGTAGGGGTTCTGATATGGATATTCTGAGATTTTATTAGTACTTTATATGGGATATAAGTGTATGTAAAGATCGTCAGAATCCAAATCCGAACACTTTGATTTTTCCCGGAAATTCACAAGATACGGAGAGAATTGAGTATAAGGTAACAGGATAAAAATGATTTAAATTAAAGGATTATAGGAGAGGATCATAAAAGGAATATAATATATTGAGAAAGGTTAAGGGAACCTAAGTAATAAGATCTCGGGTATGATCCCTCAAACGATAAACGAGAACGAAAGATAAGCGAACCGTAAAACAAATAAGTGACCAAGAGACAAGCTTGTACAAGAAGCCAGGTATTGTGACATCATCAAACCACAAGGTGTGGACAAGTGGGAGCATTATGACATGTGCAAGGTGACATAAGCATGACATGTGAAGGAAGGAGGTGTGGTGGCTTTGTAACCACACAAATTCAAGGGCAAGAAGGTAATTGACTAAAGCAAGCACAAAAACCAAGCAACCAAGCCAAGCAAATCATTTTTCATCAAAATCAAAAAGAAACCAAGGCATTGTTCTTCATGCTCTCGGCCAAAACAGAATCAGAACACTAAAACTGCTGTATCTCCTTCATTTCTCACTCAAATATTGTGTTCTATAGCTCATTGGAAAGGTATTGAGATGGCCTACAACTCTTGTTCACAAGTCTCGTCCAAATAATCATGGTAAGACCCTCATTTTTACAGTTCTTTAAATCGGACTTTTAGAAACTTCAAAGCCTAACTTTGTGTTCTTGATTTCTTTGGAAAGATCAAGCTTGTAGGAGGCTCCCTAAGGCTTCCTAGCAACTTAACACCTCCCAAGGAAGGTATAAACTTCAAACCCTAGCCTTTACTTTATTTGTTAGTAAGTTTAATGGTTGGTGTTGTGAAATGAGAAGCATGGATTGTGATTATTAGTAGTTTGGTTTTATTTGGAAGTGTTTTGGTAATTGAAGATTGATTATAGTTCATAGGTCTTGATTGTGGTTGTTTGAGTTGAAAACCTTGGAGATTATGGACTGATGTGGTATGGTTTAGGTGAAGTTTTGTTGTATTGATGGTTATGAGTTGGTTGGTGGTTAATTGGAGTAGTTTAATCATTGGTAATCGCGTAAACATAGCCGTCGTAACGTCCGATTTTCTTTGGACTGTTTTTGTGCATAACATTAGGACCCGAGAACCCCCTGCTAGATTATGACCACTGCCATGTTTAGATAGCTCATGTTACGAGCTTCGTTTTGATATGTAGTTCGTTCGATTCCGATGCACGATTTAGGAGAAACGACCGTTTCAAGTAACGGCGTTTCGCGAACGAAACTTTTCCCCTCGCCTTACTTTGAAACATAGGTTAAAGACCAAAAAGGGTTAATTAATGTATGAAACATTTATGGTAAGTGTGTTAGGCAGTTGGTAAGACACTCGCGAAGGAATCGCTTTAAAACTCGTAAAGGTTAAATTATTAAAAATGGTGGAGCCGAGGGTACCCGAGCGACTTAAGCAAATCAGTGAGCGCAAAACAAGCGTTAGAGTCTAAGTTAGTTAAAGTATAGAATTACAAGTGATTTTGGTTTAATTCCAACTTACTTGTTGTTTATAGGTTACCAGACTCGTCCCGAGCCATTCGTAACCCCCAGTCGCTCAGGCAAGTATTCTATCCGTTATACTGTTGTTGTGATGTATACATTTGTATATGCATGATCTTGCGATAAATGCATATTGGTTATTTAGCAAATTCTTGCGATATATTGTAGCATGTGATATGGTATATATGCATGCCTGTTTCATATTCTTGAAATATATCTGTTGGTTCAGTTGATAATACCTAGCTAGAGGATAGCGGTAACTTGCATATACCCTTAGTATAGGGACCCAAATGTGAAAATATTTTCTAAAACCGGGAGTCGAGGATCCCGAGTAGATTTTGTATATATGGATATGGATATATATATATATTTATATATATATATGGTTATAGTTTTCCAAACTATTAATCGAATAAGGTTTATTCGATAACTTTAACTTTATTTATTTATTTGAATATTATTTCGAATATTATTCGAGGGCTTATGACTCTTTTATATTATTATTGAATATTATTTGAATATTCATTCGAGGGCTTATGACTCTTTTATATATTATTATTGAATATTATTTGAATATTCATTCGAGGGCTTATGACTCAGTTTATATTATTTAATGAATATTATTTGAATATTCATTTGAGGATCTATGACTCCGATTATTTGCTGAAATATATTCTTTATTTCATTAGAGAATAAACTGTTAATAATCAAACTTATTTTCGATTATTCAAATAAAGATAATACTTTCATATAAGTATATCTTTGGTTATTTAATACTCATTTCAAGTATAAGTTTTAATACTTCTACTTCAATTATTTTTATAAAAGATTATTCTTTATGGGAATATTATTTAAATAATAATATTCAGTCATTTTCTAAATATTCTGGGGACTGATTTACTTCATTAAATCAGCTTTACTCCAAACACTCTTTAAAGTGTTTTCGAGTCTTCAAAATGATTTTTAAAGTCAGAGCGGATCCCAAAACGCATTTTTATATTTAAGATCTTCCTTTTTAAGGGGATTTAAATACTCGCTCAAAACCTGGGGAATCCGGCTGTGTGGTGTATTTTATATTCGCAACGAGGTTGCAGTTTTGGTAAATGAATTGATTACTTGCCCAACGTTCGGGAAGTAAGCCCATCTAATTGAGTCGGCATAAGCGACAGGCCGGGGTACGGTCTATGAATGTGTAAGTGGCTGGGTGGCAGTCCATCAACGCGTGAGGGGCCGGGTAACGGTCTAGCGCGAGGTCCTAATGCGGCCAGGGTGATGACCGGTGAGGAATTCATCCATCTACAGTAGAAAAGGTTACTTATTGGTATCTTTGCCTGATCAGCAAGATATCTGGTTTATGCCAAAATTCTTTTCCTTTCCAAAATTCATTGGATGTTTCAAACTCTGTTCATACTTTACATAACAGAGGTTCCAGGAAATGTTTAAGAGATATATATATGTGGATATATATATATCGGGACTAAATAAAGTATCTCGTAACTTTATTTCATTCAATAATATTTCAAAGATTGAATCTATTCAAATCTTGTCTTGTAGTCTCATCTATGTGATGAACTTTTGAAACTGATTATAACTTGAACGGTGGTACTTCAAGTAGTATTGGGAAAGATATAAGTATATTGGGGTATTTGGTAACCTCATCTTTTAAACTTATATCTAATTAATAATTGTCTTATGTATGACAAAGATTTTCAGAAAAACGTTGAGATAAGGTTAGATATATGAGATCACCTTGCAACGATATTTTTTTCATACAGTTACACACTAGGACTTTGTGTATATTATGCATGAAAGAGGACTTCCAATATTTTGAAAAGTATATATGTATATATACTGAATATTTTGCGACTTCATCGCATTAAGTTATCAACTTGGTTCATTTCTTTTGACCAAGACTTTCATGAGCATTATGAGTAGGCTCATATATTGTAAATCATTATACATATTATTTTGGTGGGCTTGCTGCTCACCCTTGCTTTCTTCTTTCATCACACAACAACAGTTAGGAAAGATGGCCAGACTCCAGCAGACCCAGCGCAAGCGTGTGGGAAGCGTCCCGCGTCTTCCCGTTGATGTTGTAGCTGCTATAGCTGCAGAGGTAGATCTATTGTAGATCAGACCATCTACTTTTGAGAATCAATTATGTATAATTATAACTTGTGGCAGATAATGGCAATTAACTGTAAATTTATCAAGTAATAGTTTTGGGTTGTAATAACTTTTAACTTGTGGATTCAAAGACTTGTACTTATTTGAATTTCATCTCCTTTCTAATTTCATTCACTCTGGCCAGAGATTCCTGAACTAGCATAAGTGGATCAGCCTTGAACATTCGCTTCCTTCACTGGAAGGGGTAGATCCTTTATTGATCATACACTATCTTTGTGTACAAATTCCTATACCCAGAAGAGCCCTAAAAATTGTCCCTGGAGACTAAGAACTAAACCAAAGCATAGTTCAGTGTACACAAGATGACTATGATGACCTCAAGTCTAAGGATACTTGTACAACTATCACTATGTGAACAACTGCTAACACGTGAGTGAACTCCATCAGTTGTTCAGCTGTGCGAGTCATGTTCAGTGAACTTATTCTATAATAAGCACCTACATACTAGCTATAGTGTCACCATACAAATGTCTATGAGAACAGACATCCTTCATAATGAAGCAAATATAGTATGTACCGATCTTTGCGGATTATTAATTACCAGTTAGTAATCCTATGACCAGGAACTATTTAAGTTTAGAGTTATCATCTTTTTAGGTCTCACTATTATGATCTCATCATAATCCATAAAAAGCTTTACTCTAAACTATGGTATATCTTATTTAAACACTTAAATAGATAAAGCCCGTAATAAAAACAAAACAAGTCTTTTATTAATATCAATAAAATCAAAACAGATTACATAAAAGTTATTCCTAAATCCTTATACATGATTGGACTTAGGACATATTCCTTTCATAATAAACATGTTAATATCATATACATCCAATTTGACATCCTTTTACCAACTCTTAGTTCGACTTTCATACAGGTCAATTTTGTTCCACATTTTGGTTCTAATCAACCATGTAAGTCGCTTTTCACCATCTTAGAATCACTTTGCACCTTATAAGATTAACTTTCCACCATATATACAACAATTAACATGTTAGAATCATAAACATCCAATTTGACATCCTTTTACCACCAATTAATGCCACTTTCATACAAGTTAATTTTGTTTCACATTTTGGCTCTAATTAACCATATAAGTCACTCTTCACAATATTAGAGTCACTTTGCACCCTATAAGAGTCACTTTCCCCATATATTGATATAATTAACATGTTAACATCATGTACATGCAATTAGACACCCTTTAACCACCTCTTGGTACCCCTTTCCTACAAGTCAATTTTGCGCCACATTTTGGCTCTAATCAATCATGTAAGTGACCTCTCACCATATTAGAGTCACTTTGCACCTTATAAGAGTCATTTGCCATCATATATTGGTATAATTAACATGTTAACATCATGTACATTCAATTAGAAATCCTTTTACAACCTCTTAAAGCCACATTCATACAAGTCAATTTTGGTCCACATTTTGGTTCTAATTAACCATGTAAGTCACTTTTCACCATATTAGAGTCATTTTGCACCTTATATGAGTCACTTTCCACAATATATTTGTATAATAAACATTTTCACATTATATACATCCAATTTGACATCATTTTACCACCTCTTAGTTCCACTTTCATACAGATCAATTTTGTTCCACATTTTAGTTCTAATCAACCATGTAAGTCAATTTTCACTATATTAGAGTCACTTTGCACCATATAAGAGTCACCTTCCACCATATATACAACAATTAACATGTTAACATTATATACATCCAATTTGACATCCTTGTACCACCTATTAATTCAACTTCATACAAGTTAATTTTGTTCCATATTTTGGCTCTAATCAACCATGTAAGTCACTTTTCACCATATTAGAGTCACTTTGCACCCTATAAGTGTCACTTGCCCCATATATTGATACAATTAACAAGTTAACATAATGTACATGGAATTAGACATCCTTTAACCACCTCTTCGTACACCTTTCTTACAAGTCAATTTTGGGCCACATTTTGGCTCTAATCTATCATGTAAATGATTTCTGACCATATTAGAGTCACTTTGCACCTTATAAGAGTCACTTGCCATCATATATTGGTATAATTAACATGTTAACATCATGTAAATGCAATTAGAAATCCTTTTACCACCTCTTAGTGTCATATTCATACAAATCAATTTTGGTCCATATTTTGGTTCTAATTAACCATGTTAGTCTTTTTTCACCATATTAGAGTCACTCTGCACCCTATAAAAGTCACTTTCCACCATATATACAACAATTGACATGTTAACATCATATACATCCAATTTGACATCTTATTACCACATATTAATGCCACTTTTATACAAGTTAATTTTGTTCCACATTTTGGCTCTAATCAACCATGTAAGTCACTTTTCACCATATAAGAGTCACTTTGCACCCTTTAAGAGTCACTTTCCAACATATATGATACAATTAACATGTTAACATCATGTACATACAATTAGACATCCTTTAACTACCTCTTGGTACCCTTTTCTTCAAGTCAATTTTGGGCCATATTTTGGCTCTAATCAATCATGTAAGTGACTACTCACCATATTAGAGTCACTTTGCACCTTATAAGAGTCATTTGCCATCATGTATTGGTACAATTAACATGTTAACATCAGTACATGCAATTAGAAATCCTTTTACAACCTCTTAGCGCCATATTCATACAAGTCAATTTTGGTCCATATTTTGGTTCTAATTAACCATGTTAGTCACTTTTCCCCATATTAGAGTCACTTTGCGCCCTATAAAAGTCACCTTTCACCATATTAGAGTCACTTTGCACCCTATAAGAGTTACTTGCCCCATATATTGATACAATTAACATGTTAACATCATGTACATGAAATTAGACAGCTTTTAACCACCTCTTGCTATCCCTTTCCTACAAGTCAATTTTGGGCCATATTTTAGCTCTAATCAATCATGTAAGTGACTTCTCACTATATTAGAGTCACTTTGCACCTTATAAGAGTCACTTGTCATCATATATTGGTACAATTAACATGTTAACATCCTGTACATGTAATTAGAAATCCCTTTACAACCTCTTAGCGCCACGTTCGTACAAGTCTATTTTGGTCCAGATTTTATTTCTAATTAACCATGTAAGTCACTTTTTACCATATTAGAGTCATTTTGCACCCTATATGAGTCACTTTCGACAATCTATTTGTATAAGAAACATGTTAACATCATATACATCCAATTTAACATCCTTTTACCACCTCTTAGTTCCACTTTCATACAGGTCAATTTTGTTTCACATTTTGATTCTAATCAACTATGTAAGTCGATTTTCACCATATTAGAGTCACTTTACACCTTATAAGAGTCACCTTCCACCATATATACAACAATTAACATGTTAACATCATATACATCCAATTTGACATCCTTTTACCACCTATTAATGCCACTTTCATACAAGTTAATTTTGTTCCACATATTGGCTCTAATCAACCATGTAAGTCACTTTTCACCATATTAGAGTCACTTTGCATCCTATAAGAGTCATTTGCCCCATATATTGATACAATTAACATGTTAACATCATGTACATGCAATTAGACATCCTTTAACCACCTCTTGGTACCCCTTTCTTACAAGTCAATTTTGGGCCATATTTTGGCTCTAATCAATCATGTAAGTGACTTCTCACTATATTAGAGTCACTTTGCACCTTATAAGAGTCACTTGTCATCATATATTGGTACAATTAACATGTTAACATCTTGTACATGTAATTAGAAATCCTTTTACAAACTCTTAGCGCCTCGTTCGTACAAGTCTATTTTGGTCCAGATTTTATTTCTAATTAACCATGTAAGTCACTTTTCACCATATTAGAGTCATTTTGCACCCTATATGAGTCACTTTCGACAATCTATTTGTATAATAAGCATGTTAACATCATATACATCCAATTTAACATCCTTTTACCACCTCTTATTTCCACTTTCATACAGGTTAATTTTGTTTTATATTTTGATTCTAATCAACCATGTAAGTCGCTTTTCACCATATTAGAGTCACTTTACACCTTATAAGAGTCACTTTCCACCATATATCCAATAATTAACATGTTGACATCATATACATCCAATTTGACATCCTTTTACCAACTATTAATGCTACTTTCGTACAAGTTAATTTTGTTTCACATTTTGGCTCTAATCAACCATGTAAGTCACTTTTCACAATATTAGAGTCAATTTTCACCCTATAAGAGTCACTTTCCCCATATATTGATACAATTAACATGTTAACATCATGTACATGCAATTAGACATCCTTTAACCACCTCTTGGTACCCCTTTCTTACAAGTCAATTTTGGGCCACATTTTGGCTCTAATCAATCATGTAAGTGACTTCTCACTATATTAGAGTCACTTTGCACCTTATAAGAGTCACTTGTCATCATATATTGGTACAATAACATTTTAACATCTTGTACATGTAATTAGAAATCCTTTTACAACCTCTTACCGCCACGTTCGTACAAGTCTATTTTGGTCCAGATTTTATTTCTAATTAACCATGTAAGTCACTTTTCACCATATTAGAGTCATTTTGCACCCTATATGAGTCACTTTCGACAATCTATTTGTATAATAAGCATGTTAACATCATATACATCCAATTTAACATCCTTTTACCACCTCTTAGTTCCACTTTCATACAAGTCAATTTTGTTTCACATTTTGATTTTAATCAACCATGTAAGTCACTTTTCACCATATTAGAGTCACTTTACACCTTATAAGAGTCACTTTCCACCATATATCCAACAATTAACATGTTGACATCATATACATCCAATTTGACATCCTTTTACCAACTATTAATGCCACTTTCATACAAGTTAATTTTGTTTCACATTTTGGCTCTAATCAACCATGTAAGTCACTTCTCATCATATTAGAGTCACTTTGCACCCTATAAGTGTCACTTGACCCATATATTGATATAATTAACAAGTTAACATCATGTACATGGAATTAGACATCCTTTAACCACCTCTTCGTACCCCTTTCCTACAAGTCAATTTTGGGCCACATTTTGGCTCTAATCAATCGTGTAACTGATTTCTCACCATATTAGAGTCACTTTGCACCTTATAAGAGTCACTTGCCATTATATATTGGTATAATAAACATGTTAACATCATGTAAATGGAATTAGAAATCCTTTTACCACCTCTTAGTGTCATATTCATACAAGTCAATTTTGGTCCATATTTTGGTTCTAATTAACCATGTTAGTCACTTTTCACCATATTAGAGTCACTTTGCACCGTATAAAAGTCATTTTTCACCATATGAGAGTCACTTTGCACCCTATAAGAGTTACTTGCCCCGTATATTGATACAATTAACATGTTAACATCATGTACACGAAATTAGACAACTTTTAACCACCTCTTGGTATCCCTTTCCTACAAGTCAATTTTGGGCCACATTTTGGCTATAATCAATCATGTAAGTGACTTCTCACTATATTAGAGTCACATTGCACCTTATAAGAGTCACTTGTCATCATATATTGGTACAATTATAATGTTAACATCTTGTACATGTAATTAGAAATCCCTTTACAACCTCTTAGCGCTAGGTTTGTACAAGTCTATTTTGGTCCAGATTTAAATTTTCTAATTAACCATGTAACTCACTTTTCACCATATTAGAGTCATTTTGCATCCTATATGAGTCACGTTCGATAATCTATTTGTTTAATAAGCATGTTAACATCATATACATCCAATTTAACATCATTTTACCACCTCTTAGTTCCATTTTCATACAGGTCAATTTTGTTTCACATTTTGATTCTAATCAACTATGTAAGTCAATTTTCACCATATTAGAGTCACTTTACACCTTATAAGAGTCACCTTCCACCATATATACAACAATTAACATGTTAACATCATATACATCCATTTGACATCCTTTTACCACCTATTAATGCCACTTTCATACAAGTTAATTTTGTTCCAAATATTGGCTCTAATCAACCATGTAAGTCACTTTTCACCATATTAGAGTCACTTTACATCCTATAAGAGTCACTTGCCCCATATATTGATACAATTAACATGTTAACATCATGTACATGCAATTAGACATCCTCTAACCACCTCTTGGTACCCCTTTCTTACAAGTCAATTTTTGGCCATATTTTGGCTCTAATCAATCATGTAAGTGACTTCTCACTATATTAGAGTCACTTTGCACCTTATAAGAGTCACTTGTCATCATATACTGGTACAATTAACATGTTAACATCTTGTACATGTAATTAGAAATCCTTTTACAACCTCTTAGTGCCACGTTCGTACAAGTCTATTTTGGTCCAGATTATATTTCTAATTAACCATGTAAGTCACTTTTCACCATATTAGAGTCATTTTGCACCCTATATGAGTCACTTTCGACAATCTATTTGTATAATAAGCATGTTAACATCATATACATCCAATTTAACATCCTTTTACCACCTCTTATTTCCACTTTCATACAGGTTAATTTTGTTTCATATTTTGATTCTAATCAACCATGTAAGTCGCTTTTCACCATATTAGAGTCACTTTACACCTTATAAGAGTCACTTTCCACCATATATCCAATAATTAACATGTTGACATCATATACATCCAATTTGACATCCTTTTACCAACTATTAATGCTACTTTCGTACAAGTTAATTTTGTTTCACATTTTGGCTCTAATCAACCATGTAAGTCACTTTTCACAATATTAGAGTCAATTTTCACCCTATAAGAGTCACTTTCCCCATATATTGATACAATTAACATGTTAACATCATGTACATGCAATTAGACATCCTTTAACCACCTCTTGGTACCCCTTTCTTACAAGTCAATTTTGGGCCACATTTTGGCTCTAATCAATCATGTAAGTGACTTCTCACTATATTAGAGTCACTTTGCACCTTATAAGAGTCACTTGTCATCATATATTGGTACAATAACATGTTAACATCTTGTACATGTAATTAGAAATCCTTTTACAACCTCTTACCGCCACGTTCGTACAAGTCTATTTTGGTCCAGATTTTATTTCTAATTAACCATGTAAGTCACTTTTCACCATATTAGAGTCATTTTGCACCCTATATGAGTCACTTTCGACAATCTATTTGTATAATAAGCATGTAACATCATATACATCCAATTTAACATCCTTTTACCACCTCTTAGTTCCACTTTCATACAAGTCAATTTTGTTTCACATTTTGATTTTAATCAACCATGTAAGTCGCTTTTCACCATATTAGAGTCACTTTACACCTTATAAGAGTCACTTTCCACCATATATCCAACAATTAACATGTTGACATCATATACATCCAATTTGACATCCTTTTACCAACTATTAATGCCACTTTCATACAAGTTAATTTTGTTTCACATTTTGGCTCTAATCAACCATGTAAGTCACTTCTCACCATATTAGAGTCACTTTGCGCCCTATAAGTGTCACTTGCCCCATATATTGATACAATTAACAAGTTAACATCATGTACATGGAATTAGACATCCTTTAACCACCTCTTCGTACCCCTTTCCTACAAGTCAATTTTGGGCCACATTTTGGCTCTAATCAATCGTGTAACTGATTTCTCACCATATTAGAGTCACTTTTCACCTTATAAGAGTCACTTGCCATTATATATTGGTATAATTAACATGTTAACATCATGTAAATGCAATTAGAAATCCTTTTACCACCTCTTAGTGTCATATTCATACAAGTCAATTTTGGTCCATATTTTGGTTCTAATTAACCATGTTAGTCACTTTTCACCATATGAGAGTCACTTTGCACCCTATAAGAGTTACTTGCCCCATATATTGATACAATTAACATGTTAACATCATGTACATGAAATTAGACAGCTTTTAACCACCTCTTGGTATCCCTTTCCTACAAGTCAATTTTGGGCCACATTTTGGCTATAATCAATCATGTAAGTGACTTCTCACTATATTAGAGTCACATTGCACCTTATAAGAGTCACGTGTCATCATATATTGGTACAATTATAATGTTAACATCTTGTACATGTAATTAGAAATCCCTTTACAACCTCTTAGCGCTACGTTCGTACAAGTCTATTTTGGTCCAGATTTAAATTTTCTAATTAACCATGTAACTCACTTTTCACCATATTAGAGTCATTTTGCATCCTATATGAGTCACGTTCGATAATCTATTTGTTTAATAAGCATGTTAACATCATATACATCCAATTTAACATCATTTTACCACCTCTTAGTTCCATTTTCATACAGGTCAATTGTGTTTCACATTTTGATTCTAATCAACTATGTAAGTCGATTTTCACCATATTAGAGTCACTTTACACCTTATAAGAGTCACCTTCCACCATATATACAACAATTAACATGTTAACATCATATACATCCATTTGACATCCTTTTACCACCTATTAATGCCACTTTCATACAAGTTAATTTTGTTCCAGATATTGGCTCTAATCAACCATGTAAGTCACTTTTCACCATATTAGAGTCACTTTACATCCTATAAGAGTCACTTGCCCCATATATTGATACAATTAACATGTTAACATCATGTACATGCAATTAGACATCCTCTAACCACCTCTTGGTACCCCTTTCTTACAAGTCAATTTTGGGTCATATTTTGGCTCTAATCAATCATGTAAGTGACTTCTCACTATATTAGAGTCACTTTGCACCTTATAAGAGTCACCTGTCATCATATACTGGTACAATTAACATGTTAACATCTTGTACATGTAATTAGAAATCCTTTTACAACCTCTTAGTGCCACGTTCGTACAAGTCTATTTTGGTCCAGATTTTATTTCTAATTAACCATGTAAGTCACTTTTCACCATATTAGAGTCATTTTGCACCCTATATGAGTCACTTTCGACAATCTATTTGTATAATAAGCATGTTAACATCATATACATCCAATTTAACATCCTTTTACCACCTCTTATTTCCACTTTCATACAGGTCAATTTTGTTTCACATTTTGATTCTAATTAACCATGTAAGTCGCTTTTCACCATATTAGAGTCACTTTACACCTTATAAGAGTGACTTTCCACCATATATCCAACAATTAACATGTTGACATCATATACATCCAATTTGACATCCTTTTACCAACTATTAATGCTACTTTCATACAAGTTAATTTTGTTTCACATTTTGGCTCTAATCAACCATGTAAGTCACTTTTCACAATATTAGAGTCACTTTGCACCCTATAAGAGTCACTTTCCCCATATATTGATACAATTAACATGTTAACATCATGTACATGCAATTAGACATCCGCTAACCACCTCTTGGTACCCCTTTCTTCCAATTCAATTTTGGGCCATATTTTGGCTCTAATCAATCATGTAAGTGACTTCTCACTATATTAGAGTCATTTTGCACCTTATAAGAGTCACTTGTCATCATATATTGGTACAATTAACATGTTAACATCTTGTACATGTAATTAGAAATCCTTTTACAACCTCTTAGCGCCACGTTCGTACAAGTCTATTTTGGTCCAGATTTTATTTCTAATTAACCATGTAAGTCACTTTTCACCATATTAGAGTCATTTTGCACCCTATATGAGTCACTTGCCCCATATATTGATACAATTAACATGTTAACATCATGTACATGAATTTAGACAGCTTTTAACCACCTCTTGGTATCCGTTTCCTACAAGTCAATTTTGGGCCACATTTTGGCTCTAATCAACCATGTAAATGACTTCTCACTATATTAGAGTCACATTGCACCTTATAAGAGTCACTTGTCATCATATATTGGTACAATTATAATGTTAATATCTTGTACATGTAATTAGAAATCCCTTTACAACCTCTTAGCGCCACGTTCGTACAAGTCTATTTTGGTCCAGATTTAAATTTTCTAATTAACCATGTAAGTCACTTTTCACCATATTAGAGTCATTTTGCATCCTATATGAGTCACGTTCGATAATCTATTTGTATAATAAGCATGTTAACATCATATACATCCAATTTAACATCATTTTACCACCTCTTAGTTCCATTTTCATACAGGTCAATTTTGTTTCACATTTTGATTCTAATTAACTATGTAAGTCGATTTTCACCATATTAGAGTCACTTTACACCTTATAAGAGTCACCTTCCACCATATATACAACAATTAACATGTTAACATCATATACATTCAATTTGACATCCTTTTACCACCTATTAATGCCACTTTCATACAAGTTAATTTTGTTCCAGATATTGGCTCTAATCAACCATGTAAGTCACTTTTCACCATATTAGAGTCACTTTGCATCCTATAAGAGTCACTTGCCCCATATATTGATACAATTAACATGTTAACATCATGTACATGCAATTAGACATCCTCTAACCACCTCTTGGTACCCCTTTCTTACAAGTCAATTTTGGGCCATATTTTGGCTCTAATCAATCATGTAAGTGACTTCTCACTATATTAGAGTCACTTTGCACCTTATAAGAGTCACTTGTCATCATATATTGGTACAATTAACATGTTAACATCTTGTACATGTAATTAGAAATCCTTTTACAACCTCTTAGAGCCACGTCCGTACAAGTCTATTTTGGTCCAAATTTTATTTCTAATTAACCATGTAAGTCACTTTTCACCATATTAGAGTCATTTTGCACCCTATATGAGTCACTTTCGACAATCTATTTGTATAATAAGCATTTTAACATCGTATACATCCAATTTAACATCATTTTACCACCTCTTAGTTCCACTTTCATATAGGTCATTTTGTTTCACATTTTGATTCTAATCAACCATGTAAGTCGCTTTTCACCATATTATTGCCACTTTACACCTTATATGAGTCACTTTCCACCATATATCCAACAATTAACATGTTGACATCATATACATCCAATTTGACATCCTTTTACCAACTATTAATGCCACTTTCATACGAGTTAATTTGGTTTCACATTTTGGCTCTAATCAACCATGTAAGTCACTTCTCACCATATTAGAGTCACTTTGCACCCTATAAGTGTCACTTGCCCCATATATTGATACAATTAACAAGTTAACATCATGTACATGGAATTAGACATCCTTTAACCACCTCTTCGTACCCCTTTCCTACAAGTCAATTTTGGGCCACATTTTGGCTCTAATCAATCATGTAACTGATTTCTCACCATATTAGAGTCACTTTGCACCTTATAAGAGTCACTTGTCATCATATATTGGTATAATTAACATGTTAACATCATGTAAATGCTATTAGAATTCCTTTTACCACCTCTTAGTGTCATATTCATACAAGTCAATTTTGGTCCATATTTTGGTTCTAATTAACCATGTTAGTCACTTTTCACCATATTAGAGTCACTTTGCACCCTATAAAAGTCATATTCTACCATATATACAACAATTGACATGTTAACATCATATACATCCAATTTGACATCTTATTACCACCTATTAATGCCACTTTTATACAAGTTAATTTTGTTCAACATTTTGGCTCTAATCAACCATGTAACTCACTTTTTCCCATAGCAGAGTCACTTTGCACCCTTTAAGAATCACTTGCCAATATATATGATATAATTAACATGTTAACATCATGTACATGCAATTAGACATCCTTTAACTACCTCTTGGTACCCTTTTCTTCAAGTCAATTTTGGGCCATATTTTGGCTCTAATCAATCATGTAAGTGACTACTCACCATACTAGAGTCACTTTGCACCTTATAAGAGTCATTTGCCATCATATATTGGTACAATTAACATGTTAACATCAGTACATGCAATTAGAAATCCTTTTACAACCTCTTAGCGCCATATTCATACAAGTCAATTTTGGTCCATATTTTGGTTCTAATTAACCATGTTAGTCACTTTTCCCCATATTAGAGTCACTTTACGCCCTATAAAAGTCACCTTTCACCATATTAGAGTCACTTTGCACCCTATAAGAGTTACTTGCCCCATATATTGATACAATTAACATGTTAACATCATGTACATGAAATTAGACAGCTTTTAACCACCTCTTGGTATCCCTTTCCTGCAAGTCAATTTTGGGCCACATTTTGGCTCTAATCAATCATGTAAGTGACTTCTCACTATATTAGAGTCACTTTGCACCTTATAAGAGTCACTTGTCATCATATATTGGTACAATTAACATGTTAACATCTTGTACATGTAATTAGAAATCCCTTTACAACCTCTTAGCACCACGTTCGTACAAGTCTATTTTGGTCCAGATTTTATTTGTAATTAACCATGTAAGTCACTTTTCACCATATTAGAGTCATTTTGCACCCTATATGAGTCACTTTCGACAATCTATTTGTATAAGAAGCATGTTAACATCATATACATCCAATTTAACATCCTTTTACCACCTCTTAGTTCCACTTTCATACAGGTCAATTTTGTTTCACATTTTGATTCTAATCAACTATGTAAGTCGATTTTCACCATATTAGAGTCACTTTACACCTTATAAGAGTCACCTTCCACCATATATACAACAATTAACATGTTAATATCATATACATCCAATTTGACATCCTTTTACCACCTATTAATGCCACTTTCATACAAGTTAATTTTGTTCCACATATTGGCTCTAATCAACCATGTAAGTCACTTTTCACCATATTAGAGCCACTTTGCATCCTATAAGAGTCACTTGCCCCATATATTGATACAATTAACATATTAACATCATGTACATGTAATTAGACATCCTTTAACCACCTCTTGGTACCCCTTTCTTACAAGTCACTTTTGGGCCATATTTTGGCTCTAATCAATCATGTAAGTGACTTCTCACTATATTAGAGTCACTTTGCACCTTATAAGAGTCACTTGTCATCATATATTGGTACAATTAACATGTTAACATCGTGTACATGTAATTAGATTTCCTTTTACAACCTCTTAGTGCCATGTTCGTACAAGTCTATTTTGGTCCAGATTTTATTTCTAATTAACCATGTAAGTCACTTTTCACCATATTAGAGTTATTTTGCACCCTATATGAGTCACTTTCGACAATCTATTTGTATAATAAGCATGTTAAAATCATATACATCCAATTTAACATCCTTTTACCACCTCTTATTTCCACTTTCATACAGGTCAATTTTGTTTCACATTTTGATTCTAATCAACCATGTAAGTCGCTTTTCACCATATTAGAGTCACTTTACACCTTATAAGAGTCACTTTCCACCATATATCCAACAATTAACATGTTGACATCATATACATCCAATTTGACATCCTTTTACCAACTATTAATGCTACTTTCATACAAGTTAATTTTGTTTCACATTTTGGCTCTAATCAACCATGTAAGTCACTTTTCACAATATTAGAGTCAATTTTCACCCTATAAGAGTCACTTTCCCCATATATTGATACAATTAACATTTTAACATCATGTACATGCAATTAGACATCCTTTAACCACCTCTTGGTACCCCTTTCTTACAAGTCAATTTTGGGCCACATTTTGGCTCTAATCAATCATGTATGTGACTTCTCACTATATTAGAGTCACTTTGCACCTTATAAGAGTCACTTGTCATCATATATTGGTACAATTAACATGTTAACATCTTGTACATGTAATTAGAAATCCTTTTACAACCTCTTACCGCCACGTTCGTACAAGTCTATTTTGGTCCAGATTTTATTTCTAATTAACCATGTAAGTCACTTTTCACCATATTAGAGTCATTTTGCACCCTATATGAGTCACTTTCGACAATCTATTTGTATAATAAGCATGTTAACATCATATACATCCAATTTAACATCCTTTTACCACCTCTTAGTTCCACTATCATACAAGTCAATTTTTTTTCACATTTTGATTTTAATTAACCATGTAGGTCGCTTTTCACCATATTAGAGTCACTTTACACCTTATAAAAGTCACTTTCCACCATATATCCAACAATTAACATGTTGACATCATATACATCCAATTTGACATCCTTTTACTAACTATTAATGCCACTTTCATACAAGTTAATTTTGTTTCACATTTTGGCTCTAATCAACCATGTAAGTCACTTCTCACCATATTAGAGTCACTTTGCACCCTATAAGTGTCACTTGCCCCATATATTGATACAATTAACAAGTTAACATCATGTACATGGAATTAGACATCCTTTAACCACCTCTCTGTACCCCTTTCCTACAAGTCAATTTTGGACCACATTTTGGCTCTAATCAATCATGTAACTGATTTCTCACCATATTAGAGTCACTTTGCACCTTATAAGAGTCACTTTTCATCATATATTGGTATAATTAACATGTTAACATCATGTAAATGCAATTAGAAATCCTTTTACCACATCTTAGTGTCATATTCATACAAGTCAATTTTGGTCCATATTTTGGTTCTAATTAACCATGTTAGTCACTTTTCACCATATTAGAGTCAGTTTGCACCATATTAAAGTCACCTTTGACCATATTAGAGTCACTTTCCACCCTATAAGAGTTACTTGCCCCGTATATTGATGCAATTAACATGTTAACATCATGTACATGAAATTAGACAGCTTTTAACCACCTCTTGGTATCCCTTTCCTACAAGTCAATTTTGGGTCACATTTTGGCTCTAATCAATCATGTAAGTGACTTCTCACTATATTAGAGTCACATTGCACCTTATAGGAGTCACTTGTCATCATATATTGGTACAATTATAATGTTAACATCTTGTACATGTAATTAGAAATCCCTTTACAACCTCTTAGCGCCACGTTCGTACAAGTCTATTTTGGCCCAGATATTATTTCTAATTAACCATGTAAGTCACTTTTCACCATATTAGAGTCATTTTGCATCCTATATGAGTCACGTTCGACAATCTACTTGTATAATAAGCATGTTAACATCATATACATCCAATTTAACATCCTTTTACCACCTCTTAGTTCCACTTTCATACAGGTCAATTTTGTTTCACATTTTGATTCTAATCAACTATGTAAGTCGATTTTCACCATATTAGAATCACTTTACACCTTATAAGAGTCACCTTCCACCATATATACAACAATTAACATGTTAACATCATATACATCCAATTTGACATCCTTTTACCACCTATTAATGCCACTTTCATACAAGTTAATTTTGTTCTAAATATTGGCTCTAATCAACCATGTAAGTCACTTTTCACCATATTAGAGTCACTTTGCATCCTATAAGAGTCACTTGCCCCATATATTGATAAAATTAACATGTTAACATCATGTACATGCAATTAGACATCTTTTAACCATCTCTTGGTACCCCTTTCTTATAAGTCAATTTTGGGCCATATTTTGGCTCTAATCAATCATGTAAGTGACTTCTCACTATATTAGAGTCACTTTGAACCTTATAAGAGTCACTTGTCATCATATATTGGTACAATTAACATGTTAACATCTTGTACATGTAATTAGAAATCCTTTTACAACCTCTTACCGCCACGTTCGTACAAGTCTATTTTGGTCCAGATTTTATTTCTAATTAACCATGTAAGTCACTTTTCACCGTATTAGAGTCATTTTGCACCCTATATGAGTCACTTTAGATAATCTATTTGTATAATAAGCATTTTAACATCGTATACATCCAATTTAACATCCTTTTACCACCTCTTAGTTCCACTTTCATACAGGTCAATTTTGTTTCACATTTTGATTCTAATCAACCATGTAAGTCGCTTTTCACCATATTAGAGTGACTTTACACCTTATAAGAGTCACTTTCCACCATATATCCAACAATTAACATGTTGACATCATATACATCCAATTTGACATCATTTTACCAACTATTAATGCCACTTTCATACAAGTTAATTTGGTTTCATATTTTGGCTCTAATCAACCATGTAAGTCACTTCTCACCATATTAGAGTCACTTTCCACCCTATAAGTGTCACTTTCCCCATATATTGATACAATTAACAAGTTAACATCATGTACATGGAATTAGACATCCTTTAACCACCTCTTCGTACCCCTTTCCTACATGTCAATTTTGGGCCACATTTTGGCTCTAATCAATCATGTAACTGATTTCTCACCATATTAGAGTCACTTTGCACCTTATAAGAGTATAATTAACATGTTAACATCTTGTAAATGCAATTAGAAATCCTTTTACCACCTCTTAGTGTCATATTCATACAATTCAATTTTGGTCCATATTTTGGTTCTAATTAACCATGTTAGTCACTTTTCACCATATTAGAGTCACTTTACACCCTATAAAAGTCATTTTCCACCATATATACAACAATTGACATGTTAACATCATATACATCCAATTTGACATCTTATTACCACCTATTAATGCCACTTTTAAAGAAGTTAATTTTGTTCAACATTTTGGCTCTAATCAACCATATAACTCACTTTTCCCCATATAAGAGTCACTTTGCACCCTTTAAGAGTCACTTGCCAACATATATGATACAATTAACATGTTAACATCATGTACATGCAATTAGACATCCTTTAACTACCTCCTGGTACCCTTTTCTACAAGTCAATTTTGGGCCATATTTTGGCTCTAATCAATCATGTAAATGACTTCTCACCATATTAGAGTCACTTTGTACCTTATAAGAGTCACTTGCCATCATATATTGGTACAATTAACATGTTAACATCAGTACATGCAATTAGAAATCCTTTTACAACCTCTTAGCGCCATATTCATACAAGTCAATTTTGGTCCATATTTTGGTTCTAATTAACCATGTTAGTCACTTTTCACCATATTAGAGTCACTTTGCACCCTATAAAAGTCACATTTCACCATATTAGAGTCACTTTGCACCCTATAAGAGTTACTTGCCCTATATATTGATACAATTAACATGTTAACATCATGTACATGGAATTAGACATCTTTTAACCACCTCTTGGTATCCCTTTCCTACAAGTCAATTTTGGGCCACATTTTGTCTCTAATCAATCATGTAAGTGATCTCTCACCATATTACAGTCACTTTGCACCTTATAAGAGTCACTTGCTATCATATATTGGTACAATTTACATGTTAACATCATGTACATGTAATTAGAAATCCTTTTACAACCTCTTAGTGCCACATTCATACAAGTCAATTTTGATCCATATTTTGGTTCTAATTAACCATGTTAGTCACTTTTCACCATATTAGAGTCACTTTGCACCCTATCAAAGTCATTTTCCACCATTTATATAACAATTGACATGTTAACATCATATACATCTAATTTGACATTCTTTTACCACCTAATAATGCCACTTTTATACAAGTTAATTTTGTTCCACATTTTGGCTCTAGTCAACCATGCAAGTCACTTTTCACCATATTAGAGTCACTTTGCACCCTATAAGAGTCACTTGCCACCATATATTTATAAAATTAACATGTTAACATCATGCACATGCAATTAGACATCCTTTAACCACCTCTTGGTACCCTTTTCTACAAGGCAATTTTGGGCCACATTTTGGCTTTAATCAACCATGTAAGTGACCTCTCACCATATTAGAGTCACTTTGCACCTTATAAGAATCACTTTTCATCATATATTGGTACAATTAACATGTTAACATCATGTACATGTAATTAAAAATCCTTTTACAACCTCTTAGTGCCACATTCATACTAGTCAATTTTGGTCCATATTTTGGTTCTAATTAACCATGTTAGTCACTTTTCACCATATTAGAGTCACTTTGCACCCTATCAAAGTCATTTTCCACCATATATATAACAATTGACATGTTAACATCATATACATCTAATTTGACATTCTTTTACCACCTAATAATGCCACTTTTATACAAGTTAATTTTGTTCCACATTTTGGCTCTAATCAACCATGTAAGTCACTTTTCACCATATTAGAGTCACTTTAACCACCTCTTGGTACCCTTTTCTACAAGTCAATTTTGGGCCATATTTTGGCTCTAATCAATCATGTAAGTGATTTCTCACTATATTAGAGTCACTTTGCACCTTATAAGAGTCACTTGTCATCATATATTGGTACAATTAACATGTTAAAATCTTGTACATGTAATTAGAAATCCTTTTACAACCTCTTAGCGCCACGTTTGTACAAGTCTATTTTGGTCCAGATTTTATATCTAATTAACCATGTAAGTCACTTTTCACCATATTAGAGTCATTTTGCACCCTATATGAGTCACTTTAGACAATCTATTTGTATAATAAGCATGTTAACATCATATACATCCAATTTAACATCCTTTTACCACCTCTTATTTCCACTTTCATACAGGTCAAGTTTGTTTCACATTTTGATTCTAATCAACCATGTAAGTCGCCTTTCACCATATTAGATTCACTTTACACCTTATAAGAGTCACTTTCCACCATATATCCAACAATTAACATGTTGACATCATATACATCTAATTTGACATCCTTTTACCAACTATTAATGCTACTTTCATACAAGTTAATTTTGTTTCACATTTTGGCTCTAATCAACCATGTAAGTCACTTTTCACAATATTAGAGTCACATTGCACCCTATAAGAGTCACTTGCCCCATATATTGATACAATTAACATGTTAACATCATGTACATGCAATTAGACATCCTTTAACCTCCTCTTGGTACCCCTTTCTTACAAGTCAATTTTGGGCCACATTTTGGCTCTAATAAATCATGTAAGTGACTTCTCACTATATTAGAGTCACTTTGCACCTTATAAGAGTCACTTGTCATCATATATTGGTACAATTAACATTTTAACATCTTGTACATGTAATTAGAAATCCTTTTACAACCTCTTACCGCCACGTTCGTACAAGTCTATTTTGGTCCAGATTTTATTTCTAATTAACCATGTAAGTCATTTTTCACCATATTAGAGTCATTTTGCACCCTATACGAGTCACTTTCGACAATCTATCTGTATAATAAGCATGTTAACATCTTATACATCCAATTTAACATCCTTTCACCACCTCTTAGTTCCACTTTCATACAGGTCAATTTTATTTCATATTTTGATTCTAATCAACCATGTAAGTCGCTTTTCACCATATTAGAGTCACTTTACATCTTATAAGAGTCACTTTCCACCATATATCCAACAATTAATATGTTGACATCATATACATCCAATTTGACATCCTTTTACCAACTATTAATGCCACTTTCATACAAGTTAATTTTGTTTCATATTTTGGCTCTAATCAATCATGTAAGTCACTTCTCACCATTTTAGAGTCACTTTGCACCCTATAAGTGTCACTTGCCCCATATATTGATACAATTAACAAGTTAACATCATGTACATGGAATTAGACATCCTTTAACCACCTCTTCGTACCCCTTTCCTACAAGTCAATTTTGGGCCACATTTTGGCTCTAATCAATCATGTAACTGATTTTTCACCATATTAGAGTCACTTTGCACCTTATAATAGTCACTTGCCATCATATATTGGTATAATTAACATGCTAACATCATGTAAATGCAATTAGAAATCCTTTTACCACCTCTTAGTGTCATATTCATACAAGTCAATTTTGGTCCATATTTTGGTTCTAATTAACCATGTTAGTCACTTTTCACCATATTAGAGTCACTTTACACCCTATAAAAGTCATTTTCCACCATATATACAACAATTGACATGTTAACATCATATACATCCAATTTAACATCTTATTACCACATATTAATGCCACTTTTATACAAGTTAATTTTGTTCAACATTTTGGGTCTAATCAACCATATAACTCACTTTTCACCATATAAGAGTCACTTTGCACCCTTTAAGAGTCACTTGCCAACATATATGATACAATTAACATGTTAACATCATGTACATGCAATTAGACATTCTTTAACTACCTCCTGGTACCCTTTTCTACAAGTCAATTTTGGACCATATTTTGGCTCTAATCAATCATGTAAGTGACTTCTCACCATATTAGAGTCACTTTGCACCTTATAAGAGTGACTTGCCATCATATATTGGTACAATTAACATGTTAACATCAGTACATGCAATTAGAAATCTTTTTACAACCTCTTAGCGCCATATTCATACAAGTCAATTTTGGTCCATATTTTGGTTCTCATTAACCATGTAAGTCACTTTTCACCATATTAGAGTCATTTTGCATCCTATATGAGTCACTTTCCATAATCTATTTGTATAATAAACATACTAACATCATATACATCCAATTTGACATCCTTTTGCCACCTCTTACTTCCACTTTCATACAGGTCAATTTTCTTCCACATTTTGGTTCTAATCAACCATGTACGTCAGTTTTCACCATATTAGAGTCACTTTGCATCCTACAAGAGTCACCTTCCACCATATATACAATAATTAACATGTTAAAATCATATACATCCAATTTCACATGCTTTTACCACCTATTAATGTCACTTTCATACAAGTTAGTTTTGTTCCACATATTGGCTCTAATAAAGTCACTTTTCACCATATTAGAGTCACTTTGCATCCTATAAGAGTCACTTGCCCCATATATTGATACAATTAACATGTTAACATCATGTACATGCAATTAGACATCCTTTAACCACCTCTTGGTACCCCTTTCTTACAAGTCAATTTTGGGCCATATTTTGGCTCTAATGAATCATGTAAGTGACTTTTCACTATATTAGAGTCACTTTGCACCTTATAAGAGTCACTTGTCATCATATATTGGTACAATAAACATGTTAACATCTTGTACATGTAATTAGAAATCCTTTTACAGCCTCTTAGCGCCACGTTCGTACAAGTCTATTTTGGTCCAGATTTTATTTCCAATTAACCATGTAAGTCACTTTTCACCATATTAGAGTCATTTTGCACCCTATATGAGTCACTTTCGACAATCTATTTGTATAATAAGCATGTTAACATCATATACATCTAATTTAACATCCTTTTACCACCTCTTAGTTCCACTTTCATACAGGTCAATTTTGTTTCACATTCTTATTCTAATCAACCATGTAAGTCGCTTTTCACCATATTAGAGTCACTTTACACCTTATAAGAGTCACTTTCCACCATATATCCAACAATTACCATGTTGACATTATATACATCCAATTTGACATCCTTTTACCAACTATTAATGCCACTTTCATACAAGTTAATTTTGTTTTACATTTTGGCTCTAATCAACCATGTAAGTCACTTTTCACAATATTAGAGTCACTTTGCACCCTATAAGAGTAACTTGCCCCATATATTGATACAATTAACATGTTAACATCATGTACATGCAATTAGACATCCTTTAACCACAACTTGGTACCCCTTTCCTACAAGTCAATTTTGGGCCACATTTTGGCTTTAATCAACCATGTAAGTGACCTCTCACCATATTAGAGTCACTTTGCACCTTATAAGAATCACTTTCCATTATATATTGGTACAATTAACATGTTAACATCATGTACATGCAATTAAAAATACTTTTACAACCTCTTAGTGCCACATTCATACAAGTCAATTTTGGTCTATATTTTGGTTCTAATTAACCATGTTAGTCACTTTTCACCATATTATAGTCACTTTGCACCCTATCAAAGTCTTTTTCCACCATATATATAACAATTGACATGTTAACATCATATACATCTAATTTGACATTCTTTTACCACCTAATAATGCCACTTTTATACAAGTTAATTTTGTTCCACATTTTGGCTCTAATCAACCATGTAAGTCACTTTTCACCATATTAAAGTCACTTTGCACCCTATAACAGTCACTTGCCACCATATATTGATAAAATTAACATGTTAACATCATGCACATGCAATTAGACATCCTTTAACCACCTCTTGGTACCCTTTTCTACAAGTCAATTTTGGGCCACATTTTGGCTTTAATCAACCATGTAAGTGACCTATCACCATATTAGAGTCACTTTGCACCTTATAAGAATCACTTTCCATCATATATTGGTACAATTAACATGTTAACATCATGTACATGCAGTTAAAAATCCTTTTACAACCTCTTAGTGCCACATTCATACAAGTCAATTTTGGTCCATATTTTGGTTCTAATTAACCATGTTAGTCACTTTTCACCATATTAGAGTCACTTTGCACCCTATCAAAGTCATTTTCCACCATATATATAACAATTGACATGTTAACATCATATACATCTAATTTGACATTCTTTTACCACCTAATAATGCCACTTTTATACAAGTTAATTTTGTTCCACATTTTGGCTCTAATCAACCATGTAAGTCACTTTTCACCATATTAGAGTCACTTTGCACCCTATAAGAGTCACTTGCCACCATTTATTGATAAAATTAACATGTTAACATCATGCACATGCAATTAGACATCCATTAACCACCTCTAGGTACCCTTTTTCTACAAGTCAATTTTGGGCCATATTTTGTCTCTAATCAATCATGTAATTGACTTCTCACTATATTAGAGTCACTTTGCACCTTATAAGAGTCACTTGTCATCATCTATTGGTACAATTAACATGTTAACATCTTGTACATGTAATTAGAAATCCTTTTATAACCTCTTAGCGCCACGTTCGTACAAGTCTATTTTGGTCCAGATTTTATTTCTATTTAACCATGTAAGTCACTTTTCACCATATTAGAGTCATTTTGCACCCTATATGAGTCACTTTCGATAATCTATTTGTATAATAAGCATGTTAACATCATATACATCCAATTTAACATCCTCTTACCACCTCTTATTTCCACTTTCAAACAGGTCAATTTTGTTTCACATTTTGATTCTAATCAACCATGTAAGTCGCTTTTCACCATATTAGAGTCACTTTACACCTTATAAGAGTCACTTTCCACCATATATCCAACAATTAACATGTTGACATTATATACATCAATTTGACATCCTTTTACCAACTATTAATGCCACTTTCATACAAGTTAATTTTGTTTTAGATTTTGGCTCTAATCAACCATGTAAGTCACTTTTCACAATATTAGAGTCACTTTGCACCCTATAAGAGTAACTTGCCCCATATATTGATACAATTAACATGTTAACATCATGTACATGCAATTAGACATCCTTTAACCACAACTTGGTACCCCTTTCCTACAAGTCAATTTTGGGCCACATTTTGGCTTTAATCAACCATGTAAGTGACCTCTCACCATATTAGAGTCACTTTGCACCTTATAAGAATCACTTTCCATCATATATTGGTACAATTAACATGTTAACATCATGTACATGCAATTAAAAATACTTTTACAACCTCTTAGTGCCACATTCATACAAGTCAATTTTGGTCTATATTTTGGTTCTAATTAACCATGTTAGTCACTTTTCACCATATTAGGGTCACTTTGCACCCTATCAAAGTCTTTTTCCACCATATATATAACAATTGACATGTTAACATCATATACATCTAATTTGACATTCTTTTACCACCTAATAATGCCACTTTTATACAAGTTAATTTTGTTCCACATTTTGGCTCTAATCAACCATGTAAGTCACTTTTCACCATATTAAAGTCACTTTGCATATAAGAGTCACTTGCCACCATATATTGATAAAATTAACATGTTAACATCATGCACATGCAATTAGACATCCTTTAACCACCTCTTGGTATCCTTTTCTACAAGTCAATTTTGGGCCACATTTTGGCTTTAATCAACCATGTAAGTGACCTATCACCATATTAGAGTCACTTTGCACCTTATAAGAATCACTTTCCATCATATATTGGTACAATTAACATTTTAACATCATGTACATGCAATTAAAAATCCTTTTACAACCTCTTAGTGCCACATTCATACAAGTCAATTTTGGTCCATATTTTGGTTCTAATTAACCATGTTAGTCACTTTTCACCATATTAGAGTCACTTTGCACCCTATCAAAGTCATTTTCCACCATATATATAACAATTGACATGTTAACATCATATACATCTAATTTGACATTCTTTTACCACCTAATAATGCCACTTTTATACAAGTTAATTTTGTTCCACATTTTGGCTCTAATCAACCATGTAAGTCACTTTTCACCATATTAGAGTCACTTTGCACCCTATAAGAGTCACTTGCCACCATTTATTGATAAAATTAACATGTTAACATCATGCACATGCAATTAGACATCCATTAACCACCTCTAGGTACCCTTTTTCTACAAGTCAATTTTGGGCCATATTTTGTCTCTAATCAATCATGTAATTGACTTCTCACTATATTAGAGTCACTTTGCACCTTATAAGAGTCACTTGTCATCATATATTGGTACAATTAACATGTTAACATCTTGTACATGTAATTAGAAATCCTTTTACAACCTCTTAGCGCCACGTTCGTACAAGTCTATTTTGGTCCAGATTTTATTTCTATTTAACCATGTAAGTCACTTTTCACCATATTAGAGTCATTTTGCACCCTATATGAGTCACTTTCGATAATCTATTTGTATAATAAGCATGTTAACATCATATACATCCAATTTAACATCCTCTTACCACCTCTTATTTCCACTTTCAAACAGGTCAATTTTGTTTCACATTTTGATTCTAATCAACCATGTAAGTCGCTTTTCACCATATTAGAGTCACTTTACACCTTATAAGAGTCACTTTCCACCATATATCCAACAATTAACATGTTGACATTATATACATCCAATTTGACATCCTTTTACCAACTATTAATGCCACTTTCATACAAGTTAATTTTGTTTTAGATTTTGGCTCTAATCAACCATGTAAGTCACTTTTCACAATATTAGAGTCACTTTGCACCCTATAAGAGTAACTTGCCCCATATATTGATACAATTAACATGTTAACATCATGTACATGCAATTAGACATCCTTTAACCACAACTTGGTACCCTTTTCCTACAAGTCAATTTTGGGCCACATTTTGGCTTTAATCAACCATGTAAGTGACCTCTCACCATATTAGAGTCACTTTGCACCTTATAAGAATCACTTTCCATCATATATTGGTACAATTAACATGTTAACATCATGTACATGCAATTAAAAATACTTTTACAACCTCTTAGTGCCACATTCATACAAGTCAATTTTGGTCTATATTTTGGTTCTAATTAACCATGTTAGTCACTTTTCACCATATTAGAGTCACTTTGCACCCTATCAAAGTCTTTTTCCACCATATATATAACAATTGACATGTTAACATCATATACATCTAATTTGACATTCTTTTACCACCTAATAATGCCACTTTTATACAAGTTAATTTTGTTCCACATTTTGGCTCTAATCAACCATGTAAGTCACTTTTCACCATATTAAAGTCACTTTGCATATAAGAGTCACTTGCCACCATATATTGATAAAATTAACATGTTAACATCATGCACATGCAATTAGACATCCTTTAACAACCTCTTGGTATCCTTTTCTACAAGTCAATTTTGGGCCACATTTTGGCTTTAATCAACCATGTAAGTGACCTATCACCATATTAGAGTCACTTTGCACCTTATAAGAATCACTTTCCATCATATATTGGTACAATTAACATTTTAACATCATGTACATGCAATTAAAAATCCTTTTACAACCTCTTAGTGCCACATTCATACAAGTCAATTTTGGTCCATATTTTGGTTCTAATTAACCATGTTAGTCACTTTTCACCATATTAGAGTCACTTTGCACCCTATCAAAGTCATTTTCCACCATATATATAACAATTGACATGTTAACATCATATACATCTAATTTGACATTCTTTTACCACCTAATAATGCCACTTTTATACAAGTTAATTTTGTTCCACATTTTGGCTCTAATCAACCATGTAAGTCACTTTTCACCATATTAGAGTCACTTTGCACCCTATAAGAGTCACTTGCCACCATTTATTGATAAAATTAACATGTTAACATCATGCACATGCAATTAGACATCCTTTAACCACCTCTTGGTACCCTTTTTCTACAAGTCAATTTTGGGCCATATTTTGGCTCTAATCAATCATGTAATTGACTTCTCACTATATTAGAGTCACTTTGCACCTTATAAGAGTCACTTGTCATCATATATTGGTACAATTAACATGTTAACATCTTGTACATGTAATTAGAAATCCTTTTACAACCTCTTAGCGCCACGTTCGTACAAGTCTATTTTGGTCCAGATTTTATTTCTATTTAACCATGTAAGTCACTTTTCACCATATTAGAGTCATTTTGCACCCTATATGAGTCACTTTCGATAATCTATTTGTATAATAAGCATGTTAACATCATATACATCCAATTTAACATCGTCTTACCACCTCTTATTTCCACTTTCAAACAGGTCAATTTTGTTTCACATTTTGATTCTAATCAATCATGTAAGTCGCTTTTCACCATATTAGAGTCACTTTACACCTTATAAGAGTCACTTTCCACCATATATCCAACAATTAACATGTTGACATCATATACATCCAATTTGACATCCTTTTACCAACTATTAATGCTACTTTCATACAAGTTAATTTTGTTTCACATTTTGGCTCTAATCAACCATGTAAGTCACTTTTCACAATATTAGAGTCACTTTGCACCCTATAAGAGTCACTTGCCCCATATATTGATACAATTAACATGTTAACATTGTTGGATTTCAATCGCAACGGAGGCATGATAAAACACTTTTTACACATAAAATCCTGAATTAAAGGCATATAAATCGTGGTAAAAATATAGGGATCGATTACTAACCTTTAATATACGATCCAAGAGCAATGATCGGAGATCCTTAGCAGCTGCTCCTGAAACGTGAAGCACTCCACCGGTATCCACCAAGAAAACGACGTTAAGGAGGAGGAGGAGGTGGAGAGAATTAGGTTTTTATAAAAATTGGGGTTAGAATAAAAATAGGGTTTATAATAGTATATTTATAAACAAAATTTTCAGCTGAAATTTTCCCATAAAATATTATTATTATTAACCCATTTATTATTCTCATTAATAATTAAAACACCTTTTAAATATTAATCCTTTTTCTAAACACTTTAGAAATAATTCTCTCTCTAGATTTAATTTCCAAAAATTAAATTCTTACTTAATAATATTAAGAACTTTTCTTAATTAATTTATAATCAATTAAATCTCATTTAATCAATTATTAAATTTGCCAATTAATTATTTATTTCAAAAATAAATAATTATTAGCCATTATTAATTAATTCCTCCACCATTAAATCATTCTCTTTTTATGGTGTGACCCTGTAGGTTCAATATTAAGCCGGTAGTAGAAATAAATAATAATAAAACTATTTTATCATTATTTATATATATTCTCTAATTTATTAATATGATTAATTAATTAATCATATTTATTCTACATCGTGAGGGATACTTCTCAGCATACCGCGACTATCCAAATAATATGAATTCACTGCTTAGAATACCAAGAACCTATTCAGTGAATAGTTACCGTACAATAAACTCCTTCTACCCTACAATGTCCTGATTAAATACAAGGCATGGATCTTGTGTCAAGCCTATCTAATTTAATCACTTGCTTACCATTTACTATGCTTAGTTCTATGCAAATTAGAAACTCCTTTCTAATTTCATTCACTCTGGCCAGAGATTCCTGAACTAGCATAAGTGGATCAGCCTTAAACATTCGCTTCCTTCACTGGAAGGGGTAGATCCTTTATTGATCATATACTATCTTCGTGTACAAATTCCTATACCCAGTAGAGCCCTAATAATTGTCCCTGGAGACTAAGAACTAAACCAAAGCATAGTTCAGTGTACACAAGATGACTATGATGACCTCAAGTCTAAGGATACTTTTACAACTATCACTATGTGAACAACTGATGACACGTGAGTGAACTCCATCAGTTGTTCAGCTGGGCGAGTCATGTTCAGTGAACTTATTCTATAATAAGCACCTACATACTAGCTATAGTGTCACCACACAAATGTCTATGAGAACAGACATCCTTCATAATGAAGCAAGCATAGTATGTACCAATCTTTGCGGATTATTAATTACTTGTTAGTAATCCTATGATCAAGAATTATTTAAGTTTAGAGTTATCATCTTTTAGGTCTCACTATTATGATCACATCATAATCCATAAAAAGCTTTACTCTAAACTATGGTATATCTTATTTAAACACTTAAATAGATAGAGCCCGTAATAAAAATAAAACTAGTCTTTTATTAATATCAATGAAATCAAAACAGATTACACAGGAAGTTATTCCTAAATCCTAATACATGATTGGACTTAGGACATATTCCTTTCAATCTCCCACTTGTACTAAAGCCAATCACTCTGGTATCTAATACCCATATTGTCTTTATGACGATCAAAGTGACTTTCATAAAGTAGCTTTGTGAGTGGGTCTGCTATGTTGTTATGTGTGTCAACTCTAATTCAATATAATATAAGAAATGTTACCGCGCTCCCACTACCCCTTTTGTAGACGCATGGTTCATCTACATTTTTGATAAAATCAAACTCTTTGATTGTCTCATCAAAACGGATGTTCCATCTACGGGAAGCTTGCTTTAAACCACATATGGTTCGCAACAGCTTACACACTAGGTTTTCATTTCTCTTGGAAAGAAAACCATATGGTTAATTGCCAGATCTCATAGTCGTAGTAAGCAGCAATCGCAAGCAAAATCCGAACTGATTTTAACAGGGCTACAGGTAAAAGCTTTCATTAAAGTCAATCCATTGCCTTTGTTTGAATCCTTTTCCCAAAAGCCTGGCCTTAAAGGTCTCCACTTGGCCATCTGCTCTCATCATTCTTTTGTATACCGTATACATAGATTCCTTTTCGGATTTCATGGCACTATGCCATTTCTCTGAGTCAACACTACTCATAGCCTCATTATAGGTCACAGGGTCGTCATCATCAATGATCGACAACTCATTGTCATTCTTAATGACAAGGCTATATTACCTCTCAGGTTGGCGAGACACTCTCCCTGTTCTATGAATGGGCTGTTCCACAAAAGGTTGTTCAGTCAGAACATGTGTTTCCACTTGATCCGTAGTAGTTTGTGCTTCTTGAACTTCATCAAGTTCAATTTTGCTCCCACTGTTTCCTTCAAGGATAAACTCCTTTTCGAAGAAGGTAGCATGTCTGGAGACAAACTCCCGATGATCGGTGTAAAAGTAATACCCTAAAGTCTCTTCAGGATATCCCACAAAACTACATTTTACGGATCGATATTCCAGCTTATCTGGGTCAACTTTCTTGACATAAGCTGGACATCCCCAAATCTTAACGTGTTTAAGACTTGGTTTCCTTTCTTTCCATATCTCATACGAAGTTTGAGGAACAGATTTTGGAAGGCACCTTATTCAGTAAATTTGCTGAGGTTTCCAATGCATAACCCCATAGGAATACTGGAAGATTTGCATAGCTCATCATGGACCGAACTATGTCTAACAAAGTTCGATTTCTCCTTTCAGATACCAATCTTGAGGCGTCCACTGAGAGACTATACTGTTTACTTTGAGATAATCCAGAAACTCTCCATTCAAGTATTCACCACCTCGATCTAATCGAAGAATTATAATACTATGTTTGGTTTGTTTCTCCACTTCATACTTATACTCTTTGAACTTTTCAAAGGCTTCAGACTTGTGTTTCATCAAACACATATCCGAATCTAGATCTATTATCCATGAAAGTAATGAAGTATGAAAATCCACCCATGGCTTGCTTAGACATTGGTCCACATACATCTGTGTGTACCATTTCGAGCAAATTTGCAGTCCTTTTTTCATGTCTACTAAATGGAGACTGTAGTGCCACAATAAAGTGAGATTTTCATCATCCCTTTTCTTTTATTAGTTTGTTCAATCTGAAGTAAATTATGTCACATATATACAGAACATTATTTAAAGCACCACGTCCATAAATAATATTATCTCTAAGAATAGAACATTCATTATTCTCAATAATAAATGAAAATCCATCCAAGTCTAACATGGGAATAATATTCCTCACAATCGAGGGAACAAAATAACAATTATTTAAAAACAATAGTCTTGCCCGTAGGCATATGTAAATGAAATGATTCTACATCTACAGCAGCAACTCTTGCTCCATTTCCCATCAGTAGAATCACCTCATCTTCTTCAAGAGTCCTACTTCTCCTTAGTCCCTGCAACAAATTGCAGATTTGAGAACCACAGGAGGTATCTAATACCCAAGTAGAAATTTGATTTAATGACATATTCATTTCTATCATGAACATACCTGAATCAGAAGCGGTAGTCTCACTACCCTTCATCTTTTTCAATTCTGCAAGGTAAACCTTGCAGTTCTTCTTCCAGTGCCCCACCTTGTTACAGTGAAAGCAAACAACTTTGCTCTTGGGGTCTTCAGCTTTTGGTGGAAACGGCTTTTCTTCACCTACTTTCTTCTTCTTGGAAGAGTTCCTCTTCCTTTTCTTAGGATTGGAACCTTCACCAATTAGAAGAACAGAACTCTTCCTAGGGGGAAAATTCGATTCCGCAGTCTTCAACATGTTGTGGAGTTCAGGCAGGCTGACATCCAACTTATTCATGTGAAAGTTTACAACAAACTGCGAGAATGAACTCGGAAGCGATTGCAAGACCAAGTCTTGGCTCAGCTCCCCATCCATGGCAAAACCAAGTTGTCCAAGACGTTCAATCAAATTGATCATCTTAAGTACATGGTCATTCACAGATGATCCCTCAGACATCCTACAACCGAACATCTCCTTCGATATCTCATATCGAGCTGTCCTCCCTGCCACATCATACAATTCTTGTAGATGCATGAGGATAGTGTGAGCATCCATATGCTCATGTTGCTTATGTAGCTCAATGTTCATGGAAGCTAGCATGATGCATTGAGCAACATTTGCATCATCTATCCACTTACGATACACAACATGTTCATCATTATGCGCATCGCAAGCAGGTTCAGTAGGCTTAGGTGAGTCAGTCACGTATTCCAGCTTCTCAATCCTGAGAACAATTCTTAAGTTTCGAAGCCAGTCAGCATAATTAGGACCAGTCAACTTGTGAGCATCTAGTATGCTCCTGAGTGATAGTGCAGAAGACATAACGTACAAAGTAAATCTGTAAATGATAAACACATAACAACACTTAGCAAATATTCGATTTCATTTCAAAACACTATATGAATCGGGTCTTTATTCATAAGTGGCTCCCACTAGTTTATCTAATTTATTCAACCCCCTACGTGAAAATTTAAGCATTCATAATGCTAGTAGGAATAGGGATCCTACATTCCATTACACAACCTCGGCTGTAGCACGAACCGCCATATAATGTTCAATAGGCAGACAACTCTTGTCAATTACATCTTATGTTATTCCCTAATCAAACTTTAGCCTCTTGAATAATTGAGTCACGGTTGTGGCACGACAAACTCAATATTCTAAGTCAAGTCTAACCCAACATTTCATACAATTGAATAAGTCTCCAAAGGCCCACGGCTGTGGCACGTACCGACCTTTAGATTCTTATTCAATGTACACATCTCTATGTAATAGACAAGTATTTCTTATTTTGAAATCAAATCCCTCAGCTGTAGCACGAACCGACAATGATTCAAAAATAAGAACTACTTTTCTATCATGTTGGAAGGCTATGACCGACACAAGCCCGTTGTGTCATTGGCCAATTACTACTTGATATTATTTAATTTTAGAGGGATTATATTACGTTACAATCATAATCATATTATAAAGAGATTCTTCCTTTTAAATTAAATATTTCAAATCAATAATCAATAATCAGATGATTCCTAGATCGGGTGGAGCATTGTCAAGAGGCGTCACTTAATAACCCTTTCTTACAGATAGAAATCTGTTGTTGACAGAATCATCCTTTCTCTCATATCAAAAATTCATATTCAATTACGTGTTTCATAAACACAAGAATCTCATGATTGTATTCATAATATTATTATTAAGGTTATGAAACAATTTCACTATACTAGGTTGTCTAACAAACGCCTTATGTTCATTTAAGTTCACCTAAATCTATCATCGCATGATAAACTAAGCATATATCACATATATAAACATGAATAAACATCAAGGTAGGCATGTTATATCATCTAGTATATTAGTCTAAGCAATATACATCTCTATGTATCACATGAAGCACTTAAAAGCAATTCAAACGATCAAAAACAGCTTTAAAAAACTTCTGTTAGCTATAAACAGTTCGAAACAATTTCATAAAATATCATATAATATACCATTAGAAGCGTCTCGAAAAGACGAATCCAACGGCACCAAAAATGCCCTATTCTGAGCTGCCACACGCCCGCACACACCGAAAGAAGGTCTCCCACGCGCCCCCGCGCGCACACGCGCTGACAGACGCGTGTCACACCGCCGCCCACGCGCACCCACGCGCCCACGCGCCCAAAACCCTACGTTGACGTCAGCATGACGTCATCTGATGACGTCAGCATGACGTCAGCACTGCTTGACCGTTGACCAGCGCGGGTCTGCCACGCGCCGCGCGTGGTACACGGGCGCGTGTACCCCACGCGCGCACGGTAGACGCGCGATCCTCCTTCCTGCATCGACTGTGCCGCCTGACAATTCTCGATTCACGTGCATTTACTTTTCTGTCTTTCTCCGTGTAACATTCAACACAGATTATGCAGACAACAGCAGTACAAATATATATACATATTACATACTAACAAATAATATGTATATATATATATTTTTATTTAATTACGAATTTAATTGCAAGATCTTCAAAAATTCATAATAAAAAATCTATACATCATAAAATTATGAAAAATATACTCAGACGATCTACAACACTTGTAGAACCCAGATCAACATTCAAAATTATTCTGAGAAACGATTTCTCATCAGACAAAATTAATCCATGATATAACTTGTAAAAATCATAATTAATTCATACAAGCACATAAAATTCTGAAATTTTTACCACAGATCTATATGCATACAACCTATGCTCTGATACCAATGTTGGATTTTAATCACAGCGGAGGCATGGTAAAACACTTTTTACACATAAAATCATGAATTAAAGGCATATAAATTGTGGTAAAAACATAGGGATCGATTACTAACCTTTAATATGCGATCCAAGAGCAACGATCGGAGATCCTTAGCAGCTGCTCCTCAAACGTGAAGCACTCCACCGGTATCCACCAAGAAAATGACGTTAAGGAGGAGGAGGAGGTGGAGAGAATTAGGTTTTTATAAAAATTGGGGTTAGAATAAAAATAGGGTTTATAATAGTATATTTATAGGCAAAATTTTCTGCTGAAATTTTCCCATAAAATATTATTATTATTAACCCATTTATTATTCTCATTAATAATTAAAACACCTTTTAATTATTAATCCTTTTTCTAAATACTTTAGAAATAATTCTCTCTCTAGATTTAATTTCCAAAAGTTAAATTCTTAATTAATAATATTAAGAACTTTTCTTAATTAATTTATAATCAATTAAATCTCATTTAATCAATTATTAAATTTGCCAATTAATTATTTATTTCATAAATAAATAATTATTAGCCATTATTAATTAATTTCTCCACCATTAAATTATTCTCTTTTTATGGTGTGACCCTGTAGGTTCAATATTAAGCCGGTAGTAGAAATAAATAATAATAAAACTATTTTATCATTATTTATATAAATTCTCTAATTTATTAAATATGATTAATTAATTAATCATATTTATTCTACATCGTGAGGGATACTTCTCAGCATACCGCGACTATCCAGATAATATGAATTCACTGCTTAGAATACCAAGAACCTATTCAGTGAATAGTTACCGTACAATAAACTCCTTCTACCCTACAATGTCCTGATTAAATACAAGGCATGAATCTTGTGTCAAGCCTATCTAATTTAATCACTTGCTTACCATTTACTATGCTTAGTTCTATGCAAATTAGAAACTCCTTTCTAATTTCATTCACTCTTGCCAGAGACCCCTGAACTAGCATAAGTGGATCAGCCTTAAACATTCGCTTCCTTCACTGGAAGGGGTAGATCCTTTCTTGATCATACACTATCTTCGTGTACAAATTCCTATACCCAGTAGAGCCCTAATAATTATCCCTGGAGACTAAGAACTAAACCAAAGCATAGTTCAGTGTACACAAGATGACTATGATGACCTCAAGTCTAAGGATACTTGTACAACTATCACTATGTGAACAACTGCTGACACGTGAGTGAACTCCATCAGTTGTTCAGCTGGGCGAGTCATGTTCAGTGAACTTATTCTATAATAAGCACCTACATACTAGCTATAGTGTCACCACACAAATGTCTATGAGAACAGACATCCTTCATAATGAAGCAAGCATAGTATGTACCGATCTTTACGGATTATTAATTACCAGTTAGTAATCCTATGATCAGGAACTATTTAAGTTTAGAGTTATCATCTTTTAGGTCTCACTATTATGATCTCATCATAATCCATAAAAAGCTTTACTCTAAACTATGGTATATCTTATTTAAACACTTAAATAGATAGAGCCCGTAATAAAAATAAAACTAGTCTTTTATTAATATCAATGAAATCAAAACAGATTACACAGGAAGTTATTCATAAATCCTAATACATGATTGGACTTAGGACATATTCCTTTCAAACATCATGTACATGCAATTAGACATCTTTTAACCACATCTTGGTACCCCTTTCTTACAAGTCAATTTTGGGCCACATTTTGGCGCTAATCAATCATGTAAGTGACTTCTCACTATATTAGAGTCACTTTGCACCTTATAAGAGTCACTTGTCATCATATATTGGTACAATTAACATGTTAACATCTTGTACATGTAATTAGAAATCCTTTTACAACCTCTTATTGCCACGTTCGTACAAGTCTATTTTGGTCCAGATTTTATTTCTAAATAACCATGTAACTCACTTTTCACCATATTAGAGTCATTTTGTACCCTATATGAGTCACTTTCGACAATCTATTTGTATAATAAGCATGTTAACATCATATACATCTAATTTAACATCCTTTTACCACCTCTTAGTTCCACTTTCATACAGGTCAATTTTGTTTCACATTTTGATTCTAATCAACCATGTAAGTCGCTTTTCACAATATTAGAGTCACTTTACACCTTATTAGAGTCACTTTCCACCATATATCCAACAATTAACATGTTGACATCATATACATCCAATTTGACATCCTTTTACCAACTATTAATGCCACTTTCATACAAGTTAATTTTGTTTCATATTTTTGCTCTAATCAACCATGTAAGTCACTTCTCACCATATTAGAGTCACTTTGCACCCTATAAGTGTCACTTACCCCATATATTGATACAATTAACATGTTAACATCATGTACATGGAATTAGACATCCTTTAACCACCTCTTCGTACCCCTTTCCTACAAGTCAATTTTGGGCCACATTTTGGCTCTAATCAATCATGTAACTGATTTTTCACCATATTAGAGTCACTTTGCACCTTATACGAGTCACTTGCCATCATATATTGGTATAATTAACATGTTAACATCATGTAAATGCAATTAGAAATCCTTTTACCACCTCTTAGTGTCATATTCATACAAGTCAATTTTGGTCCATATTTTGGTTCTAATTAACCATGTTAGTCACTTTTCACCATATTAGAGTCACTTTGCACCCTATAAAAGTCACTTTCCACCATATATACAACAATTAACATGTTAACATCATATACATCCAATTTGACATCTTATTACCACCTATTAATGCCACTTTTATACAAGTTAATTTTGTTCAACATTTTGGCTCTAATCAACCATGTGACTCACTTTTCACTATATAAGAGTCACTTTGCACCCTTTAAGAGTCACTTGCATACATATATGATACAATTAACATGTTAACATCATGTACATGCAAGTAGACATCCTTTAACTACCTCTTGGTACCCTTTTCTACAAGTCAATTTTGGGCCATATTTTGGCTCTAATCAATCATGTATGTGACTTCTCACCATATTTGAGTCACTTTTCACCTTATAAGAGTCACTTGCCATCATATATTGGTACAATTAACACGTTAACATCAGTACATGCAGTTAGAAATCCTTTTACAACCTCTTAGCGCCATATTCTTACAAGTCAATTTTGGTCCATATTTTGGTTCTAATTAACCATGTTAGTCACTTTTCACCATATTAGAGTCACTTTGCACCCTATAAAAGTCACATTTCACCATATTAGAGTCACTTTGCACCCTATAAGAGTTACTTGCCCCATATATTGATACAATTAACATGTTAACATCATGTACATGAAATTAGACATCTTTTAACCACCTCTTCGTATCCCTTTCCTACAAGTAAATTTTGGGCCAGATTTTGTCTCTAATCAATCATGTAAGTGATCTCTCACCATATTAGAGTCACTTTGCACCTTATAAGAGTCACTTGCTATCATATATTGGTACAATTTACATGTTAACATCATGTACATGTAATTAGAAATCCTTTTACAACCTCTTAGTGCCACATTCATACAAGTCAATTTTGGTCCACATTTTGGTTCTCATTAACCATGTAAGTCACTTTTCACCATATTAGAGTCATTTTGCATCCTAAATCAGTCACTTTCCATAATCTATTTGTATAATAAACATGCTAACATCATATACATCCAATTTGACATCCTTTTACCACCTCTTACTTCCACTTTCATACAGGTCAATTTTGTTCCACATTTTGGTTCTAATCAACCATGTACGTCAGTTTTCACCATATTAGAGTCACTTTGCATCCTATAAGAGTCACCTTCCACCATATATACAATAATTAACATGTTAACATCATATACATCCAATTTGACATCCTTTTACCACCTATTAATGTCACTTTCATACAAGTTAATTTTGTTCCACATATTGGCTCTAATCAACCATGTAAGTCACTTTTCACCATATTAGAGTCACTTTGCATCCTATAAGATTCACTTGCCCCATATATTGATACAATTAACATGTTAACATCATGTACATGCAATTAGACATTCTCTAACCACCTCTTGGTACCCCTTTCCTACAAGTCAATTTTGGGCCATATTTTGGCTTTAATCAACCATGTAAGTGACCTCTCACCATATTAGAGTCACTTTGCACCTTATAAGAATCACTTTCCATCATATATTGGTACAATTAACATGTTAACATCATTTACATGCAATTAAAAATCCTTTTACAACCTCTTAGTGCCACATTCATACAAGTCAATTTTGGTCCATATTTTGGTTCTAATTAACCATGTTAGTCACTTTTTACCATATTAGAGTCACTTTGCACCCTATCAAAGTCATTTTCCACCATATATATAACAATTGACATGTTAACATCATATACATCTAATTTGACATTCTTTTATCACCTAATAATGCCACTTTTATACAAGTTAATTTTGTTCCATATTTTCGCTCTAATCAACTATGTAAGTCACTTTTCACCATATTAGAGTCACTTTGCACCCTATAAGAGTCACTTGCTACCATATATTGATAAAATTAACATGTTAACATCATGCACATGCAATTAGACATCCTTTAACCACCTCTTGGTACCCTTTTCTACATGTCAATTTTGGGCCAAATTTTGGCTCTAATCAATCATGTAAGTGACTTCTCACCAAATTAGAGTCACTTTGCACCTTATAAGAGTCAATTGCCATCATATATTGGTACAATTAACATGTTAACATCATGTACATGCAATTAAAAATCCTTTTACCACCTCTTAGTGTCATATTCATACAAGTCAATTTTGGTCCATATTTTGGTTCTAATTAACCATGTTAGTCACTTTTCGCCATATTATAGTCACTTTGCACCCTATAAAAGTCACTTTCCACCATATATACAACAATTGACATGTTAACATCATATACATCCAATTTGACATCTTTTTACCACCTATTAATGCCACTTTTATACAAGTTAATTTTGTTCCACATTTTGGCTCTAATCAACCATGTAAGTCACTTTTCACCATATAAGAGTCACTTTGCACCCTATAAGAGTCACTTACCAACATATATTGATACAATTAACATGTTAACATCATGTACATGCAATTAGACATCCTTTAACCACCTCCTGGTACCCTTTTCTACAAGTCAATTTTGGGCTATATTTTGGCTCTAATCAATCATGTAAGTGACTTCTCACCATATTAGTGTCAATTTGTACCTTATAAGAGTCACTTGCTATCATATATTGGTACAATTAACATCAGTACATGCAATTAGAAATCCTTTTACAACCTCTTAGCGCCATATTCATACAAGTTAATTTTTTTCCACATTTTGGTTCTAATTAACCATGTAAGTCACTTTTCACCATATTAGAGTCATTTTGCACCTTATATGAGTCACTTTCCAAAATATATTTGTATAATAAACATGTTAACATCATATACATCCAATTTGACATCCTTTTACCATGATCAATTTTGTTCCTCATTTTAGTTCTAATCAACCATGTAAGTCACTTTTAACCATATTAGAGTAACTTTGCACCCTATAAGAGTCACCTTCCACCATATATACAAAAATTAAGATGTTAACATCCGATACATCCAATTTGACATCCTTTTACCACCTCTGAGTTCCACTTTCATACAGGTCAATTTTTTCCACATTTTGGTTCTAATTAACCATGTAAGTCGCTTTTCACCATATTAGAGTCACTTCGCAACTTATAAGAGTCACTTTCCACCATATATACAACAATTGACATGTTAACATCATATACATCCAATTTGACATCCTTTTACCACCTATTAATGCCACTTTTATACAAGTTAATTTTATTCCACATTTTTGCTCTAATTAACCATGTAAGTCACTTTTCACCATATTAGAGTCACTTTGCCCCCTATAAGAGTCACTTGCCACCATATATTGATACAATTAACATGTTAACATCATGTATATGCAATTAGAGATCCTTTAACCACCTCTTAGTACCCTTTTTTACAAGTCAATTTTGGGCCACATTTTGGCTCTAATCAATCATGTAAGTGACTTCTCACCATATTAGAGTCATTTTTCACCATATAAGAGTCACTTGTCATCATATATTGGTACAATTAACATGTTAATATCATATACATGCAATTAGAAATCCTTTTACCACCTCTTAGTGCCACATTCATACAAGCCAATTTTGGTCCATATTTTGGTTCTAATTAAATATGTTAGTCACTTTTCATCATATTAGAGTCACTTTGCACCCTATCAAAGTCACTTTCCACCATATATACAACAATTGACATGTTAACATCTTATACCTCCAATTTGACATCCTTTTACCACCTAATAATGCCACTTTTATACAAGTTAATTTTGTTCCATATTTTGGCTCTAATGAACCATGTAAGTCAGTTTTCACCATATTAGAGTCACTTTGCACCCTATAAGAGTAACTTTCCACCATATATTGATACAATTAACATGTTAACATCATGCACATCCAATTAGACATCCTTTAACCACCTCTTGGTACCCTTTTCTATAAGTCAATTTTGGGCCACATTTTGGCTCTAATCAATCATGTAAGCGTCTTCTCACCATATTAGAGTCACTGTGCACCTTATATGAGTCACTTGCCATCATATATTGGTACAATTAACATGTTAACATCATGTACATGCAATTAGAAATCCTTTCTGTTAGTGCCACATTCATACAAGTCAATTTTGGTCCACATTTTGTTTCTAATTAACCATGTAAGTCACTTTTCACCATATTAGAGTCATTTTCCACCCTATATGAGTCACTTTCCACAATCTATTTGTATAATTAACATGTTAACATAATATACATCCAATTTGACATTATTTTACCACCTCTTAGTTTCACTTTCATACAGGTCAATTTTGTTCCACATTTTGGTTCTAATCAACCATGTAAGTCGCTTTTCACCATATCAGAGTCACTTTGCACCTTATAAGAGTCACTTTGCACCATATTTACAACAATTAACATGTTAACATCATATACATCCAATTTGACATCCTTTTACCACCTATTAATGCCACTTTTATACAAGTTACTTTTCTTCCACATTTTGGCTCTAATTAACCATGTAAGTCACTTTTCACAATATTAGAGTCACTTTGCACCCTATAAGAGTTACTTGCCCCATATATTGATACAAATAACATGTTAACACATGTACATGCAATTAGACATCCTTTAACCACCTATTGGTACCCCTTTTCTACAAGTCAATTTTGGGCCAAATTTTGGCTCCAATCAATTATGTAAGTGACCTCTCACCATATTAGAGTCACTTTGCACCTTATAAGAGTCACTTGCCATCATATATTGGTACAATTAACATGTTAACATTATGTACATGCAATTAGAAATCCTTTTACAACTTCTTAGTGCCACATTCATACAAGTCAATTTTGGTCCACATTTTTGTTTTGATTAACCATGTAAGTCACTTCTCACCGTATTAGAGTCATTTTATACCTTATATGAGTCACTTTCCACAATCTATTTGTATAATAAACATGTTAACATCATATTCATCCAATTTGACATCCTTTTACCATCTCTTAGTTCCACTTTCATACAGATCAATTTTGTTCCACATTTTAGTTCTAATCAACCATGTAAGTCACTTTTCACCATATTAGAGTCACTTTGCACCGTATAAGAGTCACCTTCCACCATATATACAACAATTAACATGTTAACATCATAAACATCCAATTTGACATCCTTTTACCACCTATTAATGCCACTTTGATAAAAGTTAATTTTGTTCCACATTTTGGCTCTAATCAACCATGTAAGTCACTTTTCACCATATTAGAGTCATTTTGCACCCTATAAGAGTCACTTGCCACCATATATTGATACAATTAACATGTTAACATCATGTACATACAATTAGACATCCTTTAACAACCTCTTGGTACCCTTTTCCTACAAGTCAATTTTGGGCCACATTTTGGCTCTAATCAATCATGTAAATGACTGCTCACCATATTAGAGTCACTTTGCACCTTATAAGAGTCACTTGCCATCATATATTGTTACAATTAACATGTTAACATCATGTACGTGCAATTAGAAATCCTTTTACCAACTCTTAGTGTCATATTCATACAAGTCAATTTGGGTCCATATTTTGGTTCTAATTAACCATGTTAGTCACTTTTCACCATATTAGAGTCATTTTGCACCCTATTAAAGTCACTTTCCACCATATATACAACAATTGACATGGTAACATCATATACATCCAATTTGACATCTTTTTACCACCTATTAATGCCACTTTTATACAAGTTACTTTTGTTCCACATTTTGGCTCTAATTAACCATGTAAGTCACTTTTCACCATATTAGAGTCACTTTACACCCTATAAGAGTCACTTGCCAACATATATTGATACAATTAACATGTTAACATCATGTACATACAATTAGACATCCTTTAACCACCTCTTGGTGCCCTTTTCTACAAGTAAATTTTGGGCCATATTTTGGCACTAATCAATCATGTAAGTGACTTCTCACCATATTAGAGTCACTTTGCACCTTATAAGATTCACTTGCCATCATATATTGGTTCAATGAACATGTTAACATCATGTACATGCAATTAAAAATCCTTTCTTTTAGTGTCACATTCAAACAAGTCAATTTTGGTCCACATTTTGGTTCTAATTAACCATGTTAGTCACTTTTCACCATATAAGAGTCACTATGCACTCTATAAGAGTCACTTTCCACCATATATACAACAATTGACATGTTAACATCATATACATCCAATTTGACATCGTTTTACCACCTATTAATGCCACTTTCATACAAGTTAATTTTGTTTCACATTTTGGCTCTAATCAACCATGTAAGTCACTTTTCACCATATTAGAGTCACTTTGCACCCTATGAGAGTCACTTGCCACCATATATTGATACAATTAACATCTTAACAACATGTACATGCAATTAGACATCCTTTAACCACCTCTTGGTACCCTTTTCCTGCAAGTCAATTTTGGGCCACATTTTGGCTCTAATCAATCATGTAAATGACTTCTCATCATATTAGAGTCACTTTTCACCTTATAAGAGTCACTTGCCAACATATATTGGTACAATTAACAAGTTAACATAATGTAAATCCAATTAGAAATCCTGTTACAACCTCATAGTGCCACATTCATACAAGTCAATTTTGGTCCACATTTTGTTTTTAATTAACCATGTAAGTCACTTTTCACCATATTAAAGTCATTTTGCACCCTATATGAGTTACTTTCCACAATCTATGTGTAGAATTAACATGTTAACATCATATACATCCAATTTGACATCCTTTTACCACCTCTTAGTTCCACTTTCATACAGGTCAATTTTGTTCCACATTTTGGTTCTAATCAACCATGTAAGTCGCTTTTCCTCATATTAGAGTCACTTTGCAACTTATAAGAGTCACTTTCCACCATATATACAATAATTGACAGGTTAACATCATATACATCCAATTTGACATCCTTTTACCACCTATTAATGCCACTTTTATACAAGTTAATTTTGTTCCACATTTTGGCTCTAATCAACCATGTAAGTCACTTTTCACCATATTAGAGTCACTTTGCACCCTATAAGAGTCACTTGCCACCATATATTGATACAATTAACATGTTAACATCATGTACATACAATTAGACATCCTTTAACAACCTCTTGGTACCCTTTTTTACAAGTCAATTTTGGGCCACATTTTGGCTCTAATCAATCATGTAAGTGACTTCTCATCATATTAGAGTCACTTCGCACCTTATAAGAGTCACTTGCCATCATATATTGGTACAATTAACATGTTAACATCATGTACATGCAATTAGAAATCCTTTTACCACCTCTTAGTGCCACATTCATACAAGTCAATTTTTGTCCACATTTTGATTCTAATTAACCATGTTAACATCATATATATCCAATTTGACATCCTTTTACCACCTCTTAGTTCATACTAGTCAATTTTGTTCTACATTTTGGTTCTAATCAACCATGTAAGTCACTTTTCACCATATTAGAGTCACTTTGCACCCTATAAGAGTCACTTGCCACCATATATTGAAACAATTAACATGTTTACATCATGTACATACAATTAGACATCCTTTAACAACCTCTTGGTACCCTTTTTTACCAGTCAATTTTGGGCCACATTTTGGCTCTAATCAATCATGTAAGTGACCTCTCACCATATTAGAGTCACTTTGCACCTTATAAGAGTCATTTGCCATCATATATTGGTACAATTAACATGTTAACATCATGTATGTAATAACCCCAATTTTTGGGAAATTTTGAAACCGTTATGAATAGTGTTTTTGCTGAATGAGAAAACTTTTCATGCCACACTATGTAGGGGTTCTGATATGGATATTCTGAGATTTTATTAGTACTTTATATGGGATATAAGTGTATGTAAAGATCGTCAGAATCCAAATCCGAACACTTTGATTTTTCCCGGAAATCCAATAGATACAGAAAGAATTGAGTATAAGGTAGCAGGATAAAAGGATTTAAATTAAAGGATTATAATAGAGGATCATAAAAAGGAATATAATGTATTGAGAAAGGTTAAGGGAACCTAAGTAATAAGATCCCGGGTATGATCCCTCAAACGATAAACGAAAACGAAAGTTAAGCGAACTGTATAACAGATCAGCGGTCATTAGGCAAAAAATTAGGAAGTTAATCAAAGGGATTAGAGAGGATGATGTCACCCAACCAATGAGAAGAGGACAAGGAGGGGAGGATGACATCATGAGGATGACACAAGCATGATATGGGAAGGAAGGAGATGTGGTGGCTTTTTAACCACACAAAATCAAGGGCAACTAGGTAATTTACTAAAACAAACACAAAAATCTAACCAACCAAGCCAAGCAAATCATTTTTCATCAAAATCAAAAAGAAACCAAGGCATTGTTCTTCATGCTCTCGGCCAAAACAGAACCAGCACACTAAAACTGTTGTATCTCCTTCATTTCTCACTCAAATATTGTGTGCTATAGCTCATTGGAAAGGTATTGAGATGGCCTACAACTCTTGTTCACAAGTCTTGTCCAAATAATCATGGTAAGACCCTTATTTTTACAGTTCTTTAAATCGGACTTTTAGAAACTTCAAAGCCTAACTTTGTGTTCTTGATTTCTTTGGAAAGATCAAGCTTGTAGGAGGCTCCCTACGGCTTCCTAGCAACTTAACACCTCCCAAGGAAGGTATAAACTTCAAACCCCAGCCTTTACTTTATTTGTTAGTAAGTTTAATGGTTGGGTTTGTGAAATGAGAAGCATGGATTGTGATTATTAGTAGTTTGGTTTGATTTGGAAGTGTTTTGGTAATTGAAGCTTGATTATAGTTCATAGGTCTTGATTGTGGTTGTTTGAGTTGAAAACCTTGGAGATTATGGACTGATGTGGTATGGTTTCGGTGAAGTTTTGTTGTATTGATGGTTATGAGTTGGTTGGTGGTTAATTGGAGTAGTTTAAACATTGGTAATCGCGTAAACATAGCCGTCGTAATATCCGATTTACTTTAGACTGCTTTTGTTCATAACATTTGGACCCGAGAACTCCCTGCTAGATTATGACCATTGCAATTTTTAGATAGTTCATGTTACGAGCTTCGTTTTGATATGTAGTTCGTTTGATTCCGATGTACGGTTTAGGAGAAACGACCGTTTCAAGTAACGGCATTTCGCGAACGAATCATTTCCCCTCGCCTTACTTTGAAACATAGGTTAAAGACCAAAAAGGGTTAATTAATGTATGAAACAATTATGGTAAGAGTGTTAGGCAGTTGGTAAGACACTCGCGAAGGAATCGTTTTAAAACTCGTAAAGGTTAAATTATTAAAACTGGTGGAGCCGAGGGTACCCGAGTGACTTAAGCGAATCAGTGAGCGCAAAACAAGCGTTAGAGTCTAAGTTAGTTAAAGTATAGATTTACAAGTGACTTTGGTTTAATTCCAACTTACTTGTTGTTTATAGGTTACCAGACTCGTCCCGAGCCTTTTATCACCCCAAGTCGCTCAGGCAAGTTTTCTACCCGTTATACTGTTGTTGTGATGTATATATGTATATGCATTATCTTGTGATAGATGCATGTTGGTTAATTAGCAAATGTTGCGATATATTGAAGCATGCTGATATGGTATATATATGTATGCCTGTTTCGTATTCTTGCCATATATATCTGTTGGTTCAGTTGATAATACCTATACTAGAGAATAGCAGTAATTTGCATATACCCATAGTAGAGGGACCCAAAGGTGAAAACATTTTCTAAAACCGGGAGTCGAGGATCCCGAGTAGATTTTATATATATATATTTATATATATGTATGGTTATAGTTTTCAAAACTATTAATCGAATAAAGTTTATTCGATAACTTTATTTTATTAATGAATATTATCTTGAATATTCATTCGAGGACTTATGACTCCTTTATATTATTTATTGAATATTATTTGAATATTCAATTGAGAATGTATGACTCCTTCTATTTTATTATCTGAATATTATTTGAATATTCATTCGAGGGCTTATGACTCAGTTTATATTATTTAATGAATATTTTTGAATATTCATTTGAGGATCTATGACTCCGATTATTTGCTGAGATATATTCTTTATTTTATTAAAGAATAAGGTGTAAATAATCAAACTTATTTTCGATTATTCAAATAAAGATAGTACTTTCATATAAGTATATCTTTGGTTATTTAATATTCGTTTCAAGTATAAGTTTTAAAACTTCTACTTCAATTATTTTTATAAAGATTATTCTTTATGGGAATATTATTTAAATAATAATATTCAGTCATTTTCTAAATATTCTGGGGACTGATTTACTTCATTAAATCAGCTTTACTCCAAACACTCTATAAAGTGTTTTCGAGTCTTCAAAATGATTTTTAAAAGTTAGAGCGGATCCCAAAACTCATTTTTATATTTAAGATCTTCCTTTTTAAGGGGATTTAAATACTCGCTCAAAACCTGAGGGATCCGGCTCTGTGGTGTATTTTATATTCGCAACAAGGTTGCTGTTTTGATAAATGAATTGATTACTTACCCAACACTCGGGAAGTAAAATTCTTGGAACAAGTTAATCCATTAACAGGCATCGCCTGGGAAATATCGGTGAGTTTTCCTTTCCAACTAGATACGACTTCTTGGTGGAGCCGTATCAACAAGTTTCTACTTGGGGAAAATGGGGACAAGCTTTACGTTTCAGAGTCATGGATTTTATCTGAACTAAGAGTGGCGTAAGTGGCCGAGTAGCGCCGGCCCAGCCTTATTATATTGGCCCAAGTGGCCTGGAAGTTCCGCTAAGGCGGTCCATTCCTTAGGAGTTCAGTGTTCGGTTGACAAGTAAATCCGACAGGTTCTCCTCTACATGTAGAAAATGGTGGGGTTGTACTACTACGACTGATCATCGTAAGTGGTCTTCCTGGCGCGGCAAACTCCCGTAATGAGTTCATCATCCAATTGGATAATTTCTAGAACACTACCCAGAGCACTTCGATAGAAAGGCTACGGTTGGGCGATTGTTGTGTGTTGGCAGGGTCAAGTTTTCAAAATGATGTTTACATCAAATGAAGTATCTCATAACTTCATTTTATTTTGATGATATTTTAAAGGTTGAATCTATTCAAGTATTATCTTGTAGTCTCATCTATGTGATGAACTTTTGAACTAATTATAACTTGAACGGTGGTAGTTCAAGTAGTATTTGGAAAAGATATAAGTATATTGGAGTATCTTGTAACTTCATCTTTTAAACTTATATCTAGTAAATGATTATCTTATGCATGACAAAGATTTTCAGAAAAACGTTGAGACAAGGTTAGATATATGAGATCACCTTGCAACGATATTTTTATACAGTTATACACTGGAACTCTGTGTGTATTATGCATGGAAGAGGACTTCCCATATTTTGAAAAGTATATAAGTATATATATATATACTGAATATTTTGCGACTTCATCGCATTAAGATATCAACTTGGTTCATTTCTTTTGACCAAGACTTTCATGAGTACTATGAGAAGGCTCATATATTGTTAATCATTATACATATTATTTTGGTGGGCTTGCTGCTCACCCTTGCTTTCTTCTTTCATCACACAACATCAGATAGACAAGATGAACAGGACCAAGCTCCCAATTCGCGAGCGGATAGGAAACGTTCCGCAGTTTCCTATAGGCGTTGATGTCGCTGTAGCTGAGGTAGGAACTACCAATAGGCTAGGCTTTCAACTTTTGATGTATCAGATTATGTATATTTATGAATTGTAATAATGGCAAAGAAATGTAAATTTATTCAGAAACTTGTTTAAGGTGTATTGGCATATAATTGTGGAATAAAACGACTTGTGATTATTTTTGGATATTCATCTCTGAGGCTATAACTTGTGGTGTGTGTGTTTAATGGTGGGGTCACAGTACAGAGTAGTTGATTATTTATTAATATTGGGTATTTTTAAGGGAAATGGAACTCGTGACAACCCGGATCTCCGACCCCGGATTTGGGGGTGTTACAGAAGTGGTATCAGAGCGAAGCGTTATAAACCTTAGAGATGATGTGACGTTAAGATAATAAGTTCACTAAGATAATAAGAACTCTTGCCAAGTTCATAGTCGGGCTACCTAATGTAGTACTGACAGTTAAAACCCTTATGGGAACCCTTATAAATATCGTGATAGAAGCGTTGTTCGTTATCGTAGATGGTAGCGGGACTCCGAACCCTGAGGTTGAGGAGCAACAACGCGATGATGTTTATTACTAATTGGAGATCGGATTGTGGATCCGATAGAGTGTCTTAATGCAGGACCGGATGATGTTGATATTGAGAATGTAGCGGTTGAGGATGTTGTCCTACAAGGGATAGTTACTGAGGAGGATCCCATGGAGGATCCTGACAAGATTGGATAAAGGACCACTGATGAATTGATGACCATGGTTAGGTCGACTACCAGAGGTAGGATTGGCCGGTCACTACCGAAGGTTCGTTCAAGTTTGTAAAGATAGTAGCCCTTTAACGCAGCTTACTCGTAAGACTGAATAGTTTGAATGGACAGAGAAATGCGAGAAAAGCTTTCAAGAACTGAAGCAAAGATTGGTGATGGCCCCTATGTTGGCATTGCCGGATGGAAAAAGGAGATTTTGTTAATTGTATTGACGCTTCGCATAAGGAATTAGGGTGCTCTTATACAGCACAACAAGGTACTCGCGTACGCGTCAAGACAATTAAGGGAATATAAAATTCGATATCCCCACCCATGAGCTTGGGCTCGTGGCAATAGTTTTACCCTGAAGATTGGAGGCACTACTTGTATGGAGAGAAGTGCGAGATTTACCTAAGCCATAAGTGCTCTAGTACATTTTCACGCAGAAAGAGCTCAACATGCGCCAAATGAGGTGGTTAGAGCTAATCAAGAATTATGATTGGGAGATTCTTTATCATTCGGGGAAAGCCAATGTGGTGGCTGATGCCCTTAGTAAAAAGGAGAGACTCAAGATGATAATGTCTTTGGGAGAGTTTATAAGAGATTTTGAGAAAATGGAAATAAAAGTGAAGGTAACCAGAGCCGGTACCGAAAAGCTGTTTGAGATTGCAATACAGTTCGAATTATCGGAAAAGAACATATTGTGCAAGAAAAAGTGATGAATGAAGGCAGAGAGCCAACAATTAGATAAAAGATTAATACCGAGAAAGATGATAAGGGAATAATGAGGTATTCCTACAGAATTTGGGTTCCAAATGTTCAAGAGCTTAAAGATGAGATCTTAGATGAAAGCTAGTTTGAGGAATAAGAATTAGAGCAAACCCTGAACATGATAGTTAGGGAGGTCGACATCAAGATAGAAGGAACCCATAACATAATGAAGTGGAAAACAAGGATTTTTAACGTATAAGATAACCCCGATTATGGGAGAAGATTGGAACATTTCATACTGAGAAAACAGAAGTTGAACAAGATAGGGAGAATCAGGATGGTACTCCTATTGGGCAATATTTATGGACCTTTTTAGACAGAACTTAGACTATTATCCCCAACCACCACCCTGAGGAAACAATGCGGTGAGAAATTCTTTCAGGTCCTTTAAGTCGCTAAGCTCTTAGAGTTCCAAGGAACAAGCTGACCCGGTCGAGGCAAGAGCTTGGCTAAAGGAAATATAGGAATCACTTGAGATTCTAAATGATGGACGAATCACAAAAGACTATTTTTGTCACTTACCCTCCTAAGAGAGGGGCCACCCGCTGGTGAAAGACCAAGAAAGGCACGGAGCCAGAGGTTAGAATAAACTGATTAAAGTTCAGTCAATTGTTTTCGGGAAAGTAATTCCCAAGGTTATGGAGATAGTGTAAAAGCTTTAGAGCCAGAACAAAGGCGGATGAGTATGATGAATTATGAATCTAAGTTGTAAAGGTTATCAAGATTCGTTCTGAGGACACGAATCCAGAATGACGGGATATTTGAAATCAATGCTTATGTTGTGTTGGTTCATGAAATAATGATAAGAGAAAGGAAAATAAAAAGAAACTGAAGTGGAAAGGAATATAAAGGCAATAGAGTTTGAGGAATGATAAGGAAGTTGGGTATGAGGAAACCCTAAAGACTCGTAGCAATAGAAATAGAAAAGTATGTAATCATTGGTATGAGGGTGATTCACCATGAGTTAAATTTGATGGTTGAAGGCATACGAGTTATGTACATTTTATCCTCTTTAAGTTGGGAGGATTCAAGGAAACCTTTAGATAGTTCGAAGGATAAATAATAAGACGCGGATAGACTAAAGAGACAAGAAGGTAAGAAAGTAGGAAAATTGGATGGAGGAAGTGACCTTCAAGAATGTGAAGTGTAAGACCGGTGGCTTGATACCCAGAAAGGGAGACGCCAGGTATGAAAGATATCCCAACATTGAGGTGACTGTTGAGATAAACAACAAAAGTAAATAAGGAATTATTAAGAAGAAGTTCACATTGAACATGACCAATATCTTCCAGAACATCCATGTTATCATTACCAAATCAGGAAAGAAAAGCGGATGACCATTGTTATCTTTTGGAGGCCATATGGATTGACCTCAATTTGAATAAGGATGCTATTATGAAGTTAGGTATAGACTATCGAGGTGGGAATGATGAATAAGATAATCTATCAAGGATATATGACTTGATTTATCCATGGAAGGATGCAGGTACCTTTTAAAGGTGGAATTAAGGATAGAACAGCGATAACTTAAAATGAATCCTAGGGGAATGCATAAAAGTTGGCATTTCACCCTTAATAGGGACAGTATGAGTTTTGACAGTATGATTTGGAAAGGGTTAAGGTAACAACAACCTTTAAGAATCAGTGGAGAAATTTTTCAGAAGTATATAGACAATGGTTTTAGTATTAGTAAATGGTATTTTGATATGCCCTGTATCTAGGGAATACAGGAGGAACGAATCAAGGATAACCTTAGAGGTTTTACAAGGAGAAAGGTAATATTCAAAATTCTCAAGAATAGAAATGTTGATAAAGGAAATATGACGTAATTATAATGTTGCCAAGTGGGGCACGTGTTAAACCACGAGAAAGTATGGATCGAACCAGTAATGCTCGAAATTGTTCAGGGCAATTAGGACTTAAGATAAAAGATGTTCTAATTATGATTGAGAGTCAGTCGTGATAGTGATTAACCGCTAAAGACTGAGGCAATAACTTATGGAAAAATGATAAAAAAATTTTTTACTCATCAGATTTTAAGGAAAACATCTTCACATAAGCTGTGATTGAAATAAGTTAGAAAATTTATTTGGAGGTGGTTAAAATGACATTGACTGTAAGGAAATTTTACTATCAGGAAAGGCCAAAGAGGTGGCCGACACTTTAAAGGTAAGAGGATAATTATAGGCGCTTGTGCCAAAGGAATACAGTGATGATGGTTAAAGCTATGCAGGTTGTATTATGGTTTGGAAGATTGACATTCCTTCTGATGACTGTGCAATACCCAACCGTAATAGTAGTTGGTAAAGGTTTAATTCGTGTAATCGCCATGAGCGGGCTATCTATCTCAGAAGATACTATCTTGAGATAAGCCAGGACCATGTTTCAAAAAGGACTAGACGAACCTTTGAGTAAGTCTTCTATTTAAGGCATATGGTTTAGAATGGTATTAACCTGCTACCGTTGCTTTGATTGAAACTCTTCTGCAATTTTATCTGCTTCATGTCATGTATGTATGTCAGGATCAGGAGTGTTCTTCATGAATTAGGAATGGTGATTATGTTACCTCCTTAGAATGAATCGATACGACATGTATGGACTCCGTATGGTTAGATATTAAGTTTTCATGGAAAGTGAATGATGACAGTGGGCCAGTGGTGGACCATAGTAATGCAGTAATGATTCAGCGAGAAATGAGCTGATTACAACCGTGAGAGTTGTACTGGAATGGGTGTTGAGATTGAGTACCACTAATCGGGTAGTGGTAGTGTATAAGTTATCATTGATAGAATAATTAAGTAGAGTATCTACCTATTGAATATTTATTCCCTCTTATCAATAGAGAGTCGTATTACTATACGAGGAAGGTTGCGGTGCAAGCACAGAATTCTAGTATCGATGATGTATAAAATGAGATTCCAGATTCGATTTTCGATGTCGAGGGAGTTTCAAAGGTGATTGAGTATAAGCTCGAGGAAGAGCATGGGTCCATAGAATGATGGACGGAATAGCAAAAATATTTAGGCACGTGAAATGCGATGCTATAATACTTGATGTTGATATAAATACATATATGTTTTGTTCTTCTATGATAAACCTCTATAGTTCAGAGGTAGGTTCCAAGCCATATATTTTGTGGCAGTATATTTTTTTTCATATATACAATTCTCTTCAATTCGTTCGTTTCTCTTCTTTTCATTTTGTATAAGCTGAGAAGAACAACCCTTCCAGAAGGGGAGGTATTGCCGAATGACTATCTATCTGTGTGATAGAAGCCTAGTAGGATACCACCTATTGTTTAATTGCTTGTCAAGTACTAAAGGCTGACCACCTTCTGTACTAACTATGCGATATAACAAGTGTTCATGATCATAGTGATCTCTCAATAAATTCTTTTACTTCTATATGAAGGATTAAGCTTTCGATAATAGAAACAGCTGAAAAAGGAGTAGTAAAATTTTGGTGGTATTCGGAATGGAAACACATTCGTGATACTAAGGTTGACGTGGTTATTAAAAGATCATAGAACGCTAACGAGCAAAAGTATAACCAGTATAATATTAGGAACGGAACGTAGTAGCGATTACGAACTGGAAAAGAATGGGTATTAAGAAGCAAAAGCTCTAATGCTAAAAGCTATAATGATAGTCTGTGCAATAGACTTGAAAGAAATTGGAATGATCACTTAACACGGATTGAGTTTTCTTACGACAATAGATCATATGTCAGTATTGAGATATCGCCTTATGAGATCCTTGAGGGAAGACAATGTCGATCTCTCTTATGTTAGGATGAAGTTGTAGAGCGCAAGATGCTCGGACCAGCAGTGGTCCAAAGGGCCAAGGATATGATAGATCTAATCAGAGGACGGCTGGTAGTAGCCCAAGATGGACATGATAAGTATGTTGATTTGACACGAAAGGAAAAAGAGTATGAAATAGGGGACCTAGTGTTGTTATAGGTATTTCCTTGGAAAGGAAGGATGAGGTTCGGAAAGAAATAAAAGCTAAGTCCACGAATTGTTGGACCCTTGGATATATTAAGACGTATTGGGAGGATAGCATAGGAGCTAGCCCTAACCCCGAACATGTAGCAGGTCGTAACGTGTCTCACGTATCAGTGTTAAGGAAGTGTAATTCAGATGCCAGATAAATAGGGGCATATGAGCGCATAGATATGCAACCCGACGTAACCTATATGGAGCAACCAGGAAGGGTTGTAGAGTGAAAAGGGAACAAGTGCTTAGGAGAAGGCTTATCAAACTATTCAGAGTTTGATGGAAGAACCACAATGTGGGAAAATTTATTTGAGAGTTAGAAAGTGTAATGCTAAGAAAGTATCCCAATTCATTTTCTATCTGATTCCGGGACGGAATCCTTTTAAGGAGGGGAGACTGTAATAACCCCAATTTTTGGGAAATTTTGAAATCCTTATGAATAGTGTTTTTGCTGAATGAGAAAACTTTTCATGCCACACTATGTAGGGGTTCTGATATGGATATTCTGAGATTTTATTAGTACTTTATATGGGATATAAGTGTATGTAAAGATCGTCAGAATCCAAATCCGAACACTTTGATTTTTCCCGGAAATCCAATAGATACGGAAAGAATTGAGTATAAGGTAGCAGGATAAAAGGATTTAAATTAAAGGATTATAATAGAGGATCATAAAAAGGAATATAATGTATTGAGAAAGGTTAAGGGAACCTAAGTAATAAGATCCCGGGTATGATCCCTCAAACGATAAACGAAAACGAAAGTTAAGCGAACAGTATAACAGATCAGCGGTCATTAGGCAAACAATTAGGAAGTTAATCAAAGGGATTAGAGAGGATGATGTCACCCAACCAATGAGAAGAGGATAAGGAGGGGAGGATGACATCATGAGGATGACACAAGCATGACATGGGAAGGAAGGAGATGTGGTGGCTTTTTAACCACACAAAATCAAGGGCAACTAGGTAATTTACTAAAACAAACACAAAAATCAAACCAACCAAGCCAAGCAAATCATTTTTCATCAAAATCAAAAAGAAACCAAGGCATTGTTCTTCATGCTCTCGGCCAAAACAAAACCAGCACACTAAAACTGTTGTATCTCCTTCATTGCTCACTCAAATATTGTGTGCTATAGCTCATTGGAAAGGTATTGAGATGGCCTACAACTCTTGTTCACAAGTCTTGTCCAAATAATCATGGTAAGACCCTTATTTTTACAGTTCTTTAAATCGGACTTTTAGAAACTTCAAAGCCTAACTTTGTGTTCTTGATTTCTTTGGAAAGATCAAGCTTGTAGGAGGCTCCCTAAGGCTTCCTAGCAACTTAACACCTCCCAAGGAAGGTATAAACTTCAAACCCTAGCCTTTACTTTATTTGTTAGTAAGTTTAATGGTTGGTTTTGTGAAATGAGAAGCATGGATTGTGATTATTAGTAGTTTGGTTTGATTTGGAAGTGTTTTGGTAATTGAAGCTTGATTATAGTTCATAGGTCTTGATTGTGGTTGTTTGAGTTGAAAACCTTGGAGATTATGGACTGATGTGGTATGGTTTCGGTGAAGTTTTGTTGTATTGATGGTTATGAGTTGGTTGGTGGTTAATTGGAGTAGTTTAAACATTGATAATCGCGTAAACATAGCCGTCGTAATATCCGATTTACTTTAGACTGCTTTTGTTCATAACATTTGGACCCGAGAACTCCCTGCTAGATTATGACCATTGCCATGTTTAGATAGTTCATGTTACGAGCTTCGTTTTGATATGTAGTTCGTTTGATTCCGATGTACGGTTTAGGAGAAACGACCGTTTCAAGTAACGGCGTTTCGCGAACGAATCATTTCCCCTCGCCTTACTTTGAAACATAGGTTAAAGACCAAAAAGGGTTAATTAATGTATGAAACAATTATGGTAAGAGTGTTAGGCAGTTGGTAAGACACTCGCGAAGGAATCGCTTTAAAACTCGTAAAGGTTAAATTATTAAAAATGGTGGAGCCGAGGGTACCCGAGTGACTTAAGCGAATCAGTGAGCGCAAAACAAGCGTTAGAGTCTAAGTTAGTTAAAGTATAGATTTACAAGTGACTTTGGTTTAATTCCAACTTACTTGTTGTTTATAGGTTACCAGACTCGTCCCGAGCCTTTTATCACCCCAAGTCGCTCAGGCAAGTTTTCTACCCGTTATACTGTTGTTGTGATGTATATATGTATATGCATTATCTTGTGATAGATGCATGTTGGTTAATTAGCAAATGTTGCGATATATTGAAACATGCTGATATGGTATATATATGCATGCCTGTTTCGTATTCTTGCCATATATATCTGTTGGTTCAGTTGATAATACCTATACTAGAGAATAGCAGTAATTTGCATATACCCATAGTAGAGGGACCCAAAGGTGAAAACATTTTCTAAAACCGGGAGTCGAGGATCCCGAGTAGATTTTATATATATATATTTATATATATGTATGGTTATAGTTTTCAAAACTATTAATCGAATAAAGTTTATTCGATAACTTTATTTTATTAATGAATATTATCTTGAATATTCATTCGAGGACTTATGACTCCTTTATATTATTTATTGAATATTATTTGAATATTCAATTGAGGATGTATGACTCCTTCTATTTTATTATCTGAATATTATTTGAATATTCATTCGAGGGCTTATGACTCAGTTTATATTATTTAATGAATATTTTTGAATATTCATTTGAGGATCTATGACTCCGATTATTTGCTGAGATATATTCTTTATTTTATTAAAGAATAAGGTGTAAATAATCAAACTTATTTTCGATTATTCAAATAAAGATAGTACTTTCATATAAGTATATCTTTGGTTATTTAATATTCGTTTCAAGTATAAGTTTTAAAACTTCTACTTCAATTATTTTTATAAAGATTATTCTTTATGGGAATATTATTTAATAATAATATTCAGTCATTTTCTAAATATTCTGGGGACTGATTTACTTCATTAAATCAGCTTTACTCCAAACACTCTATAAAGTGTTTTCGAGTCTTCAAAATGATTTTTAAAAGTTAGAGCGGATCCCAAAACTCATTTTTATATTTAAGATCTTCCTTTTTAAGGGGATTTAAATACTCGCTCAAAACCTGAGGGATCCGGCTCTATGGTGTATTTTATATTCGCAACAAGGTTGCTGTTTTGATAAATGAATTGATTACTTACCCAACACTCGGGAAGTAAAATTCTTGGAACAAGTTAATCCATTAACAGGCATCGCCTGGGAAATATCGGTGAGTTTTCCTTTCCAACTAGATACGACTTCTTGGTGGAGCCGTATCAACAAGTTTCTACTTAGGGAAAGTGGGGACAAGCTTTACGTTTCAGAGTCATGGATTTCATCTGAACTAGGAGTGGCATAAGTGGCCGAGTAGCGCCGGCCCAGCCTTATTATATTGGCCCAAATGGCCTGGAAGTTCCGCTAAGGCGGTCCATTCCTTAGGAGTTCAGTGTTCGGTTGACAAGTAAATCCGACAGGTTCTCCTCTACATGTAGAAAATGGTGGGGTTGTACTACTACGACTGATCATCGTAAGTGGTCTTCCTGGCGCGGCAAACTCCCGTAATGAGTTCATCATCCAATTGGATAATTTCTAGAACACTACCCAGAGCACTTCGATAGAAAGGCTACGGTTGGGCGATTGTTGAGTGTTGGCAGGGTCAAGTTTTCAAAATGATGTTTACATCAAATGAAGTATCTCATAACTTCATTTTATTTTGATGATATTTTAAAGGTTGAATCTATTCAAGTATTATCTTGTAGTCTCATCTATGTGATGAACTTTTGAACTAATTATAACTTGAACGGTGGTAGTTCAAGTAGTATTTGGAAAAGATATAAGTATATTGGAGTATCTTGTAACTTCATCTTTTAAACTTATATCTAGTAAATGATTATCTTATGCATGACAAAGATTTTCAGAAAAACGTTGAGACAAGGTTAGATATATGAGATCACCTTGCAACGATATTTTTATACAGTTATACACTGGAACTCTGTGTGTATTATGCATGGAAGAGGACTTCCCATATTTTGAAAAGTATATAAGTATATATATATATACTGAATATTTTGCGACTTCATCGCATTAAGATATCAACTTGGTTCATTTCTTTTGACCAAGACTTTCATGAGTACTATGAGAAGGCTCATATATTGTTAATCATTATACATATTATTTTGGTGGGCTTGCTGCTCACCCTAGCTTTCTTCTTTCATCACACAACATCAGATAGACAAGATGAACAGGACCAAGCTCCCAATTCGCGAGCGGATAGGAAACATTCCGCAGTTTCCTATAGGCGTTGATGTCGCTGTAGCTGAGGTAGGAACTACCAATAGGCTAGGCTTTCAACTTTTGATGTATCAGATTATGTATATTTATGAATTGTAATAATGGCAAAGAAATGTAAATTTATTCAGAAACTTGTTTAAGGTGTATTGGCATATAATTGTGGAATAAAACGACTTGTGATTATTTTTGGATATTCATCTCTGAGGCTAAAACTTGTGGTGTGTGTGTTTAATGGTGGGGTCACAGTACAGAGTAGTGATTATTTATTAATATTGGGTATTTTTAAGGGAAATGGAACTCGTGACAACCCGGATCTCCGACCCCGGATTTGGGGGTGTTACAACGAACCCACTGGTTTCACGCTCTCGAAAGCTCATGTGACCGGAGGTGGGAAGATATGGGCTGGAAAAGCATATTAATAATCACCGCAGACCCTTATGCCCCGATACATATAGATCCTTGCACAAGCTTTAAAAGCCGTTGCTATTTGGACTGCAACATTCTTAGGTGGTTCCCAACCATCTATTGATAAATCTTTAATGAAATTAACTACGTGTGTATCTTCGTTCAGTGTGTCCCCGTCGCAACGGACTTTCATGAATCTCTTTCTTCGGAGCGGAGGGGGTGGACATATTAGACCGAGATCAACTCCCGTCGTCTCCAGGCGTTCCCAGGGCATTGCTTGAAATATTGGATTTCGACATTCATTCATTCCAGCAGCTCCTTGCGCCCAATTATCCCGGCATCGCGAAAAGCCCCAAAAAGCCATATCGCGTGACGTAGAAATTCAATTGGCGGAATTGGCTCTGGATTCTCTTAGGTTCTTGGCTTTCCTTTTTGAGAAGATTATGTCTACTACCTTTTGAAAGCACTTTATGGTTTGAAGCAAGCTCCTAGAGCCTGGTATGACACTTTGTCAAAGTTTTTTTTAGAAAATTATTTTACAAGAGGTACTGTTGACAAAACTCTCTTCTTTAAAAATATTAATGGCTCTAGTATACTTGTTCAGATTTATGTAGATATTTATATTTGGCTCTACAGATGAGAAACTTTGCAAAATGTTTGCCAAATTGATGCAAAGTAAATGTGAAATGAGCATGATGGGAGAACTAACTTACTTTCTTGGTTTACAAGTCAAGTAAGTTAGTGATGGAATATTCATTGATCAAACCAAATATATTTATGATCTTTTAAAGAAGTTTGACTTAATGGATTGCACATCTGCAAAAACTCACATGGCCACTGCCACTAAATTGAATTGAACACTACTGAAAAGTCTGTGGACATTTCAAGCTATGAGGGCATGGTTAGCTCACTTTTATATTTAACAGCTAGTAGGCCAGATATAATGTTTGCTACTTATCTTTATGCTAGATTTTAAGCTGATCCTAGAGAATCTCATTTAATAGATATTAAGAGAATTTTCATATATCTCAAAGGAACACCAAAACTTATGATAGGGATAAATAAATCCTGATTATATAATTAAATATTGCAAGGTGTAGGGCTGCTAGGCCCAATAAGAAGATGTATGACATTCAGACCAAGAAGGTCAATACATGATCAGGCCTGATGGACCAGATCAGGCCTGATGGAACAAAGAAGGCCCAAAAGCCTTGATTATTTAAATTTCGTAATTAATAAATAAAGGAGGAAAACAGCTATTAAGATAAGTCCTAGTGGGGATATAAATCCTTGTAGATTGGCCTCAAGGGGACCTAAAAGGATAAGGAATCAGTTTTCTAAAGTCCATTCTAATTATGAGACTTGCCCACCAAGTCTCCTATACCAAGTCCAATTCAAGGACTCTCAACATCTATATAAGGGGTCTCGCCCCACAAATCAGAACTACATTTTTGGCTTGATTCTCTAATTCACATAGATACGTAGGCATCTCGTAAAGGCAGAATTAAGCTACGAAACACGAGAGCAGCCATTAAAGGCCTTGAGCTCCCGAATCTTAGTAATAAATACAGCAAATAATAACCTTAGTTTTTTATCCATAACAACTTGGCATTTGGTATCCTAGAGATTCTACTTTTGATCTAATTGGTTATTCATATGCAGATTATGCAGGTTGTAAAATTGATAGAAAAAGTACAACATGAACCTGTCAATTTCTAGGAAACTAGCTAGTGTCTTGGTTTAGTAAGAAACAAAATTCAGTCTCTACTTCTATAGTTGAGGCTGAATACATTGTTGCTGGTAGTTGTTGTGCACAGATTTTATGGATGAAAAATCAACTATGGGACTATGGTCTACATGTAGACAAGATCCCAATTTTCAGTGATAACACAAGTGCCATTGCTATTACTCAAAATCTGTGCAACATTCAAGGACCAAGCACATTGACATCAAGTACCACTTCATTCGAGAACATGTCATGAATTATACAGTGGAACTTTATTTTGTTCCAAGTAAGAAGCAACTTACAGACATCTTTACTAAGCTACTTGATGAATCAACTTTCACTAAGTTGGTAAGTGAGTTGGGTATGCTTAATTATTCCTAAATTGTTTTGATGTCTAAGCAATTTGTAATGCAGCCGGAAATAATTTAATTTTCCCTAAAAAGATGAAATTTTGGCTAAGTCAAAATTTATATCTCGACGAATCTTCATTATCCGTTGAAAATGAATATCCGTTGAATTTAATTGTCTATTGAAAATCAAATATTTTTCTGGGTACTTTTTATCTCGACGAAGATCTGTTTAATCTATATTCGTTGAATTACTTTAATCATTTTACTTTTATCTTTATCAAAGCATTTACTCTCTTCATCTCCAAAGCAAAACCCCTTTTCTCTGCAACTACTCTCAATCACAACAATGACACCTGTAGTCAAATTATGTCCCAGTCTGGATTTGTTTATGGAAAGAACAACTTCATAGCACTGGTGAACAAAGATATTGCTGCTTCTGAGGACTATCAAAAGATGATGGACTTCATTCGAAGTTGTAAACTAAGCTATGCGATGCTTGAATCTCCAGTTATTTACTGTGAAGTTGTGGAGGAGATTTGGACTACTACAGTGTTCAACTTTAAAGATAAGACCATTGCCTTCTCTCTCAAAGGTAATGACTATTGTACTAACTGTGATGAAATTCAAGCATGCTTTCATTTACCTGTAAACAACACACTTGTTCCACACACAGACACATATGTGAGCACCATGCTTGTGTCTATGGGTTATTCTCTAAATCTTGCCAAATTAGGTCAGGTTAGGAGAATGGGCCTTAAAAAAGAATGGAGCTTTCCCTGTGACTTTTATTAAAGTATTTTCAGGAAAGAATAGCAATTTTGATGCAGTTAGTTACTTTATGGTTAACATGCTTTACATTCTTTTGAGTGGTAAGTACTTCAGTTTCAGTGGTTCTGTCATGTATGAACTAGGGTATAAGTTAGGAGACATTAAGAAGAGGTCTAAGAACATATACTATGCTAGGTTTATTATGATGCTAGAAAATCATGTGTCTAAGGACCTCTTAATTGAGAACCCAATAAATAAGCTTGATTGTTAGGTCCAAGAAAAGAGGGTACTTGCTGATCTTAACAAGAACAATCTCCACAATGAGGTACCTCGTAACTATTTGCCAATCATGGAGGCACCTCAGGTAGGTGAAGTAAATGTTTCTATCTCTAAATGTTTCCTAACCTCAAGTTTCTTTGCAAACTATTGTGGCTAAGGCATCTGTGACAGTGACCAAACAGATGTCTACCCAAGCCAAAAAATCCAAAATTTTAAAAATCAAGTCAAAGAAACCCCGCTCTAGTTCCTCTAAAAAGAAACTAGTTTTAAAAACTACCAAAACACAAGAAGGGAGTGTAAAAGGTGGTGAGACAGGTGAGGGACATGGTGAACATCAAAGAAACCATACGAATAAGGAGAGTGAGGTAAGTGTGACCCAAGCCAGCCACATTACAATCTCCCAATAGGCTGTAGTGCTTAATAAGGAAACAAGCTCATTGCTAGTTGCATCCTCCCAAAGGGATGTGACTATTGAAACAAGCTCTCAACCAAGAGCACAAGATAAAAGGGGAAGGGACACTGACCAACCTCAAACTTATATAAGAAAGAATAAATCTAAACCTATGGGGGAGTCACAGGGCACAGACATAGTGCCAACTGCAGTCCAAGACTCAGTACTACACCATCACAAAGTCAGGTGATGTGGCTCCAATAAATGTGGAGTCACTGCCAAAATCTCTCACAATTGAAACACCTCACACACATATTCTCCCACAAACTCACTGGATGTGGACATGATAAACACATCAATTCCTGATTCTCCATCTTTGAAACTCATGAGGAGCCAAAATCCAAAACAAGTCAGTGGTAGGGCGAAAACACGCGCTAAAATTACACGCAAGTATACCCGTTCGCAAGTAGTATAAGATATAAATCAGATTCGTACCTATAGAGACTCTTTTTAGTTAACTTAAGGTTATGCACTTATACAACAATGGTATTGCTATCGCTCAATGCTAAGACAATAACAAGTTGAGATGTTTATAACTAAGATTAAACTAACATGCAATTAACTAAGATAAAAGTGATTGAATTAACTATATGAGACAAACATGGGATTCTAACTTCATTACTATTCAAAGTCATTGTTTTTAAACTTAGCAGTGATGGTGATGACAACTAATCAGATAACAAGACACTAGTAAACACCAACTTTCGTTGCACGAATACTCTACTACCAGACATCCACAAAGAGATAAAAGCTGAATAGACACCAATTATGTTGAGACCCTATATGTCTATAGAATTTGACAACATAAAGGTTTAATGCGCATGTTATCTATTGTGATTATATAGGACAGGTAAGATGGTAAAAACTACCTATGAATCATGCATAACAATTATACATGAACCTCTCCTAGCATGGCAAGTTCTAAACCTCTATATTCACTTTCGCTTCAATAGAGATTAACACGCTATCTTATATGTTAGCTAACACATAAGACGAATAAGCACAACCAATACTAGGATATCAATCAATCACACACCAAGATATTAAAACAAATTAACTATAGAAATCCATAAGTAAATCCGTTGTAACCCCAGAATAATGATTAGCCCATAATCGGACTCATCATCAACGTGAGTTCCGAAGAAAGCATGGTATAATAAACGTAGTTTATACTAATAAATAATAAAACCAAGTACGAAACAAGAGTATAGGTTCACAAGCAAGAAAACTAGCATCCAAAGTTACAACTTAAAACAAAGAATCACAAGAATAAACTAGATCCTCTTCGCCTTGGTTGAATTGTGCTTTACGGTCTTCTTACGCCTTCTCCTTAAGCTCTGGTGAAGCGCGCGGCCGCGCTGCACTTTTGTAATCCTGGCACGGCCGCACGCTACTACAGCGCGGGCACGCTGACTCTATGGAGAAAATCCTAAGTTCTGCTTTTCTTGCTGTTTTGAGTTGGTCTTTTCATGAGCAATCTTCTTGACACATTCCTAACACCAAATTAGCATCAATCAATGCCAATTCACCTGAGTTCCTGATATAGCCTGAAATGCAAAAACACTACAAAACACATCAAAAACACAAATAACTTGAGTGCAAAACACCAATTCAAGCCTTTATAGAGCATTCTAAGTGGACATAAATGCCACTTACAACACCCCCAAACTTGAACCGATGTTTGTCCTCAAGCATAAACAGACTCAAAGAACAAGAAATAAAAATGCATGAATGCAAACTATATGAATGTAACGATCCCCATAGAATAACTAAACCAATCAACAAGCAACATCTCCACAAATGCTTTATTCGCACAAAGATCAATCAAATCCCACTAATCAACTTAAAGCAGGTAACGTGCGTTTGTGCAAATGCTTACATATATACTATCACAACTAGATCAATAATCATGACTCACTACTCACCAAGGCAATCACAAGGTTTAAATAGTATAAAAGCTAAACTCAAAATAACTTATAACACTTCAATTCTAATATCGGAGTTATACATGGATTCATGCTTTTATTCTCAACACATAACCAACACAAATATGCATATTTGACCGTGCAAAGTGAGGTCCACAAAAGACTTATACAATAATACCCATGTAGTGAGCGTTAGGTTAGTGGATCCCAGACTATAAAGAGCCTTAGGTCACTAGGCACAAAGTCCCCTAAGAACCTAATAACTCGAGTATTAAAGAGCCCACTCATGATCAATTATGCACAAACACATATTTTTTCTCTCTTTTTTCTTTTCTTTTTTTCTTTTCACATAAATATGAACGAGTGCGTTTTGCTCCATCTTGTTCAACCTAGACTACTCATATAAAATGAGCCAGCTACTAGCCATTTGACACTTAGCCACAACAACTAGCAATGAAATCCAAATTTCTTCAATTTTTTAAATATCCATGTTATTTTATCATTAAGAGAATATCTAAATTCTAAATAAAACACAAGTGATTAAACCTTGACAAACAAATAAACCATGACAATGATTTACCACTCAAGTAACCTATAAGATTAGTGAATATAATTGTCTATAGCATGCAAATCAACTCGATAAGACTTAACATCACTAAGCACGACATCACTACACTAGCATCGATATTACTAGTCAATCGGAAAAAATCATCTAAGGGATCATGTTATAATACAAATGCATGAAACTTATGATCAAACTATCATCCAAAAATAAAAAATTACCACATGAAAAATATGCAACTATATGAACTAAACTAGCATGAATATGCAAACTATATGCGACTCACACAAAACACATAATCCCTAACTACTACCCCAAACTTAAAATATTCACTGTCCTCAGTGAAGGTAATAGCAAGAATTCAGGCATACCTACTCAGAATCAGGGTCATCACCACAGGGGCGGAGTGTCAGGAGTGTCTGGAGGCAGATATACAGAATCCTCACCAAATACTGGCCACTGGATGTAAACTCCTGTGGCTCTGATGCAGTCCCCAGATAAGGTACTGTGCAAAGTGACTATGGATGTTATGCATCGCATCCATCCTCCTCAACAAGAGCCTATACTATGTTGAACTCATCCAACACTGCCCTGTGCTTCCTGCTGCTGCAATCCCAAAGGACCGGCCTCCTCACCCAACTCAGCTCTCCAAGCTGCTACTCGCCTGCGTCGTGCCACCAGCATATGCCTAAGGAGCTGGCCTTCCACTGATAGATGGTCATAAAAATATCCCAGCCCCTTAGGATCGGGCTTACCACCATACCACTCCTGCATACTCAACAACATCAAATCTATCAATCGGAGCACTCGGGAGCTGCAGCTGCTCATGTACGGGCCAATGAACACCAACCGCCACACACAGCTTCGTCATGATGGACGCATAGGGTATCGAACCCGTAGTACTCCCTCGCAAGAACCTCAGAATACCCTGATGAATCACCATCCAAGATCCACATAGTCTCCCTGAAGAACCCCAAACAAATGTGCATGCTCCACAATAACATCGTACATGAGAAGATGGCATGATATTAGAACAAATAAAAGAATTCCATGGATGTGCAAACCTGTTCATGCACGATTCAGGGAAAGTGGCATACTCGTTCGTGCCCTTCTGAACTTCCAATGAGTCTTACGAAAAACATGGTAGCAATAATTAAATCCAAGTTAAACTCCTTCGGCATCTTCCCATTCCACACTCAGTGCACAGCAAGGGTGTCTCACAAAAAGTAACCCGGCCTATCTTGAAGATCTCTCCAACAACTTACCATCTTTCCCTGATGGCAGAAACCACGCTCATTTACTATAGGCTTCGAAAGTAGCCTCGTATACTCTTCCTCAACCTAGGGAGTTGCAAAACCCGGCCTTACACCCCTAGCACTTGAAGAATCAGTGGTGCTGCTGCTAATTTCATTCTTTGTCTTTTTGGTGCCATTAAGATTGAATAAGCTGAGAGAATAGAAGTTTGTAAGAG